>NW_005842352.1:728784-731353 GCF_000455745.1 Alligator sinensis
TAAGATTATGCACTTTGCAAATATGCCTTGTTAATAAAATGTTCAGGTGTGATTGTATCCCTGTATCTCGCTATCAGCAGCATTTTGAGTACAGCAACTGAAAAAAGTATTTGAGTTTCCATATGAGCTACTTTAGAAAACCATATCTATCTGGAAGTAAATTAGATCCTGACCGAGAATTTTATAATTTGTTCCTTTCCTTATATTAACCAATCTCCTAAGGTTTCTTTGTGTGGTTCTCTAGGGAAGTGATATTGGTATACCCTCTATCAATTATTTCTGGGAGGGTTAATTTACTAAATAAAGTGTAGCTTGTTCTCATTCTTCTCGACAGGCTTGCACCAAATGCAGTCCTATTGTACCTTGCAAGTGTCATACAGCCTCTGACAAATGCAGCTACTCTAGCAGGTCCTGAAGGGAAACATCACAGAAAACAGAACCAGCAGTTTGTGTGTATTTACAGCTAGGTCAGTATAATGTGCCTGTCAAGCTGTCTCAGCCAGTATGTAGCTTGTTTCATAGGGAGACAGCTTCTGCATCACTTTCAGGATCACATACCAGTAGAGCTTGCTGCAGCAAATGGAGATAAAGGATTTTGCACCACAGCTACATGTACAGATAAAGACTATCCTAGTCCCAGACTAGTCCCTGTTGTGTTTCAGGGTACCTGTGACTATCAATAAAGCAGGGGTGGGTAAAATATGGCCAAAGGATTTTGTCCAGCCCACAGTGGGCCCCCTTGGCCCCACCAGGCTGTTGTGCATGGGGCTGGTCTTACCACCCCTAGGTGTGTGGCAGCACAGCAGCTGGACTCCACTTCCTGGCAGCCCCAGTGACAGCAGCTCCACTGAGACCAGTGAGGACCTGCATGGGCAGGATGTGTGGCAGGGTGGATGTCATGGGGTTGTGAATTGGTGGGGAGCAGCATCTGCAACTGGAACAGGTGGGCAGGGCTGGGATCTTAGGACCATGACAATGCAGGGCTGGGATCTAGGACCATGACAATGCAGGGCTGGGGCCTCCACATGCCCCTACCTACAGAACCACACATCCTTGTAATGGGTGCTGGGGAATGGATTGTAGCCCTGCACTGGACCCCAGCCTCGCACTGTCACAGCCCCTAACATCCTAGCCCTGCCCAACTGTCCCACTCCCGGATGCCACTTCCTACCCACCTGTGGCCCCATTCCATCAGTCCTGCCTCACACAAAGCAAAGCCACTTAGGGAGTTTTTATGAGGCTTATGGAGGGAGAGGGGATAGGTGCTGTTGAACCAGCCTGTGACAGGTCACCAAAACTCCCTAAGTGGGCCTCCAGTCCAAATAATTGCCCACTGCTGCATTGAGGGCAAGCAATGAATGTGCAATGAATGAACCAACAGATAAAGTTCCCTGTGGTCTGGATCTAACTTGTGAGGAGGAGCAAGTTTGACACCCTTGCTTTAAGTAAGCATGCCACTGAGCATTACCTAATTTCGCTTCTGAGTGAAAGGGGAGAGATGTGTAGGAAATCTTGTATGACGGTTTTAAGCTTTTTATTTTCACAGAACCTAAAGTTCCAATTCCTACATTTAAAGAGAATTCTAGAAACAGGCACATTTAAAAAAAAAAAAAAAAGGCAATATTTAATTTACAATACCCAAGTACAATAAGGACTTATTACATCCAAGTTTTATCTTCAGTTCTTTCCAGTTGAACCAAAGCCACCCACACCACGTTCAGTGTCATCTAGATTCTGAAAAATATCAAACGTTAGCTTTTTCAAAAAGTTTTAAAAAACAGTAAAATGTTCCTATTCTTGCAAATTCATTTCATTTTCCAGAGCTGATGAGTGATTTATAGTATAAGAGGTATAGCGTAAAAGCAATACCAATCTAAAGTACGCGTATTTTATTTTTTTTAAAATAAAAATCCAGTCCAGGAGTGAGTTTTGCAGTTTTTGATTTTTAAAACATAATACGTTTGAACACAATGGTTTAACAATAGTCATCTACAAGAAAAAAAAATGCACCCAAGACATTTTTCTTTCCATTTGTGATATCCATGATATGCATTAGTGTTAATTGTTAGAGGTGCACCAATATATTGGATCAGCACCAATAAAAGGAAAATTGATATTATTGGCAATTGGCATTTTTTCCCACCAGTGTAGTCTAATGTCGCCAATAAATGCCTCATGTATGTGCGCAGCCGCATGCATGCACGTGGTCTGGAATGCAGCCCTGCAGTTTAGAGAGCAGCATCTGGGCAGTACGTAGAGTCTGGGGGAGGGGGGCAGATCGAGGCCCCCCATGGTGAGGGAGGGAGTGGGGCTGGGGTAGGCACTGCCCAGCCAGGGCGGGGTGTGGAGCAGTGCTGCAGGTGGCTTGTCTTGGGGAACAGGGGGGTGGGTGGCTCCCTGCTGTTGCATGCACCCCTGAGGGGGACATGGGGGAGGCATGTGTCCCCCAGATTTGTGCATGGCACAAGGGTGGGCTGCCCATTGCAGGCTCAGGGCCAGGGGCTGCGCCAGCCTTTTCCTGGCAGGGGGGGCTACAGCAAGCTTCTGTGCTGGGAACAGGCTGGTGCAG
>NW_005842352.1:731444-742883 GCF_000455745.1 Alligator sinensis
GTAGCAGCCAATATGGCTGGTTAATAATTGGCCATCGGTATTGGCCAAAAAAATCTTTATCGGTGAACCCCTATTAATTGTTTCAGGGACAGATCTGCATTCCACTTCTGCTGTTGAATGGAAAACAGTTGTCAACCAATGTAACTTGCATTTTAGGTAAATGCTGGGCAGGGACTCCTACAGTTTGAAGTGTTCTCAAACCGTGTTAAGTTTATTAATGTAGGAATTCAATCAGAGTATGTTTATCATTGATTTTTTTTAAATGAACTCTTCCCATGCCTGCCCATCCTTCCAAGACTTAAAATTTACATACTACTGTTATAGTTATCTGTGTTACCTTGGATAAAAAAGGAAAGTTATAGAGATTCTTTAGTTTGCTTGGGCAGCTATTGATACTACCAGGAATCTGAGCTTAAAAATAGCTTTTCATATAAGTCTTAAAAGCCAAACAAAATGTTTCATTCCACTAACTTACCTGAACTTCCTCAAGATCAGGATAAAAGATACGTTCACAGATCAGCTGGGCAATCCTGTCCCCTTTTTTAACTTAAGAAAATTAAATTGAAACTGTTTTTTAAAACAATCTGCATTTTAAAATGTCATAAAATAGTAGAGAATTAGCTCTTGATTTGAATCTCAATTATACAGACTTTAGTAGCAACTCTAAGGTTTAAATTATGATTAATTGGCAATTTAAAGCCATTCAAAATTTCTCAAGTTCACATTAATGATTTAAATAAAGTTTAAATTAGGCAAAACAGCTTCAGATAGATACATTTTTCAAACAACCATTTGCAGATTATGTATTTTCATCTTTTTCCCAAATTAATATTCCTCAGGCCATCGTTCATCATGGGAGGTCTTCATCATTCTTAACTGTTGTCCTAATTAGGTTCATTATGCTGGAATTTCACTTTTGGTAAACCATAAGCAGCTCTCACTGAACATAAAAAAGTTAACTCTTGAACAGAGCTCTCTCACCTCCCTGCCTGGGCTACAATCTATCCTATCCTATCTATTGTACTGGGAGCACAAGCCTTTTCATGCTGTCTGGCTGAGGATTTTCCCTACTGATTTGCAAATGGTTGCTAGTTGTACGGTAACCAGCCATAACTATTCGTGAAACTTTTACGTTAAACTTGATAAAATTAAGGGAAAATTTAGGAGGCTGACTGCAAACATAAGTTCTGCCAAATTCGACACATACCTTCAAAAGGTTCCTTGCCAAAATTAAAGAGTACAACACCAACATTTCCTCTGTAATCTTCATCTATGACTCCAGCTGCAATAAAAAGTAATTAAGTGCAATACCTAGATTAGTAGATGAATTTCATAACCTCAGAATGGTATCATTTACACTACTGAAGGATGCAGTTAAAAGTATATACTAACTCCTGGAACATCCAAATGAAAATCTAACTTTACAAACCAAAAAGGCTCATGTTTTCCTCAAATTTAATATGGGTATTTCAACAAGTCTTTATCACTGTGCTAATGATGTTGGTCCCTATTGCAGAAACTTTTTTGGTTTTTTTTTTTTTAAATAAAAAAGGGGATTGTGATTCTTCATCAGCTGTTTTAATTGTTTTGTTAACTGGGGCAATTTATTTCAGAATGAAACCACTATCAGATTACCACAGTTTAGGTTTGATTTATTGACGGAGGAAGGGGCTACATGGATAGTTACTGCAGATCAGCTTTTGAAACACAGTCCAAATAATCTAATCTGTCCATGCCCAAAAATGACATTCACTAATATTCAACTGTAAATATTAGAGGTGCACCGATACAGTCGTCCATATCATATCGATAAAAAGAAAATTGACAGTGGCAATCTGCTTTTAATGGATGATGTGGCCGATCATGCCATTGATTAAATGCCATGTGCATGAGAGCAGCCACAGCATACACGTAACTAGGAATGTAGTCTGGCAGCTTGGAGAGCAGCGTCCAGACAGTAAGGCGGGAGGGAGGGGCAGATCGAGGCCCCCACAGTGGCTGGGGGCACAGGCAGGCGCTGCACAGGCAGGGCAGGGCAGGGCAGAGCCACGGCTCATCCGGGGGCAACTCCCAGTGCTGCACGTACCCCAGGGGAGGCATGGGGAACATGTGCCCCCCCCCAGATCTGTGCACAGGGTGAGGGCAGGCTGCCTGCTGTGTGCTCAGGGCCGTATCAGGCTTTCTGGCACGGGGGCTGGGCCTGGGCTGTGCTTGGGGTGGCCGGGGGCACAGTGGCAGCTCTGGGAGTGAGACTATAGTGAATTTTGGGGTGGCTGTAGCCCACTCCGTAGCCCCCCTTGCCAGCAGTGCTGCCACTCACCCTGCTCATCCCAAGTCTTCAGTGGCAGCCCACCCTTACCCCATGCACAGACTGGGGGGGGCATGTGCCTCCCATGCCTCTTCCAAGGTGCACACAGCAATTGGAGTCGTTGTCGTCATCCCCCCCAATGCCATTGCTCTGCTCCATCCCACGCCCTGCCCCAGCTAATTCTACTCCAAGCCACTTGGAGCAAACTTAAATTAAAAAGCCACTATCAAAATAGCAATGAAGAAAAGTTTTATGTCAGTGTGGATGCTGCACCTAAAAGCTCCCCAGTGTTCAAAAAAGCTTTATGGGAAAAAAACCCCCAAAAACACTCCCACCACTCCTTATCATCAGATCTGCTGGATCAGTACTATCGCCAGCAAGAGACCAAGGATTGGACAAGGCTCCTGTTATAATTAATTTAACTTAGACTAGCTTTCAGTATGACAGAAAAGCTTCAGCTACAATGAGGATCCTAAGGGAATTTGTAATAGAAACAAGGGGAATTTTGGTAAACTCCTAGTGTAAACACCAGCCTGCACACAGACTTGCACTGATTTAACTAGGTGGGGGCTTTTTTTATTAAGTCTGTATAAGCATGTATAGACAAAGTTTAAGAGCCATAACACAATATAGGTAATATATAATACTTGCTCTCTAATTTTCTAGTGATATACTTTATATTATTGTTTCTAGAACCTTCTATCAAAGGATCCAGAACTCCTGCACAAGCATTAAATCCCATAACTATTAAGTGCACAGTGCTAGACAAATAGCTTCACTTGCTTTAAATTATAGTATACCAGTATCTAGCTAACTGAGTGTGTCAATATTTCACACACAATACGTGATGGGAAATCTACCCTGGCTGTAAACTGAACTAGACAAAACTATTTATATTCTCAACCTTACTGAGGTTTAGTTAGATGTGTAATTCAGTACATTTGCTGAATGAGGCAGTGTGGTTGGCATGCTGAGAGAATGTATATCCTGCACATAAGTAACAAATTCAGATTTTATATGTGCGCACACACACGAGTTTGGTAGAAGTATTTACAGGGTGTGTGTGTGTGTGCGCGTACACCCACACACATATATACCGCCCCCCCCGGTAAATATCTGCACCAAACTCATTAGGTTTCTGAACTAGTACTCAGTGTGACATCACAAATGGTCTGAAAGGACTTCTGTCCTGAAAGTGTATGTCAGTCAAAATCTGGACTAGAAACTTCTGTATATTAAAGACAGACAATTAAATTTATTTATTTGACATAATTCATGCTAGTTTTACTCCAAGTAATAATACTCAAAGTATACTACAGTCTCAGTATGTTCAAAAGCATAATCTTATTTTTAAAGTGCAACTACTTTGATCTAGACACCCTAGTTACATTTTCACCCACAAAAATCTAAATTATTTAACTGTTCTTTGGCTGATATCTCTAAGAAATATACAGAATGGAATCATCCCTGTGATTTCAAGCTGAACTCAGTTGAAGTATTAGTACTACATTTAAAGCTATAACAGTAAACAACCTTTCCATGTAATGCCAAAACCACACTTGAAGTGTTGGTTCACATCATTTTAGAGATGTGTAACTATTCCTAGTTTACCTTCTTGATCTACTAGCTATTGCTAAATATTTTCTGGGAAAATAGACAATCATATAGCTGTATGTACAAGATCCTCATGCTCAACCAGTACACACCAGTGCTCTGTGTGGACTGCAGAATCCTATGATAGTTAGGAGAGAGACTAAGCCACTGTTTTTTTAATTAAGAAGTCTTAAGTGTGGGAATCAGTTTATCCTAAAATGATACCAACTTCCAACAAAAATGAGATCTGAATATCTATATTTGGTCCATGATAAACCAAAACCAAGGTGTTATGTTCAGTGATGTTCATATTTTGCTTGACAAGGGCAGTTTAATTTTAATTAACTGGATGGTTCTGATCACCAGCAAAACATCTTTCCTCAGAGTCTCTCAACTGGGATAGAAAAACTTAAGTATCCAGGTCTTTAGCCAGAGTAAATAAGCATGAGTTCATTGATTTAAGATGTCCATTCACTTCTGTGTAAAGTTAAATGAGCATTGCTGAATTTTTTTTTAGTGCTATTTAAGCTTTTGAATTGCCAAGAGTTAATATAAATAGTCTTACTGTTGCCTTCTGGTTTTAGTGCCAGACTAATTTTTATTGGAAAGACAAGTTACTGACTCCAATGATTTACGGCAGATGAGAATCTCACCTGCACTATTTTCTGTGCCTTTTAAGATAGGTAAGCATCTTAATGCAATTTCAGTAACTACGGCTCTACCTAATACTGTAACATTTGCTGTGAAGTTTGCCACTCAAACATTTTCTTTTCATAATATGTTCCAGCTTCTGATCATCCCCTTCAGCTCTTCCTATGTACATCTGGTATTGTGTGCCATCTCCACTTTGGCACTATTCTGTAACGCAAGGTGTCTCTCTCTTCGCCAAGCATTGTTTCTTGCCGAGTTAAGATTTTTCAGGTTTCCAATAGATACTCTGACATACCTCTCCTTTTTATTTTAAAAATCATATCTTGTTCACAGCCCAAAGTAGGTACTTAAAAGTAGGAATGAAACTCCACCTGAACATTAAGGTAGTTAATACAGTTATTTAGGGCAAAAAGCTTACCCTGAAGAATTAACTAAATTCAGTACATACCTTACCTCCTTTGGAAGTGAGCTAGGATACCATTCTCACTATGTCCAGGCTTCCCTTTCCTTGCTCAGTAACCGTTTCATTAAACCTCAAAACATAATTGTCCCATCTATCTGTTCATAGACACTGCTTTTGTGCCGACATATCAGCTCTCTCCTCCCTAGAACCAGCTGAAAGTTTTCTGCAGAATGGTTAGGAGATGAAGGTAGAACCACAGTCAATGGTACCATCACTCCCTCACTCCACATACTTTGACTTTTGTACAGAAGAGTTAGGCAGTATTAATTTCTGCTGAGTACCGTCAGCAGGAACAGGGACACAAAGTGACAGCCAAACACTCTCTAGATAATAGGATATAAACAGATTTTGCTTTTGTTGCAGCATTCGCTGTATCAGGATGCATCTCAGCACAGCTGATCTGACTAATCAGCAGAAAAAGATGGCGTTGTAATCATTATAGTATAATAAAACATTCATTCACAAGGACAAGTATGCTTATGAGATGCATATTCCATGAAAACATATCAATGCCTCCCCCCCCCCACATGAGGCACCATACCAAATGTCAGGACTGTTTTCCACTCATGGTGCGTGTTTTATTAGCTCTTTCAAAATGCTGAACATAAGGTTGCACAGTTAAGCACTCAAGGTTTCATGCCAACTTTCCTATTTCTCAGCTTAACTATGCATCCTTTTTCTGTACCCCAGTGTACATGCAGTGATAATATTATTTAAAATTATAGAAAAGAAGTGTAGTAAATTAGTATAACTTTCTACTTTGCACTGCTATGTGTAGCAAATAGCATTCAGGAGAATAACTACATCAGAGGTTCTCAAACTGTGGTTTGCGGACCACCACTGGTCCGTAAGAGCTCCATTCAGGTGCTAAAGCTGACAAACATTACACCCTTCCCAGAACTTTGCTCAGAAAAACAAGCACATCCATTGCATTAGAAAGGTAAAACTACTGATATTAAAATATGAGTTGTGTGCTTTGATTTGTAGAACAAAAAAAGTTTATTAAGTGATCGGCCAAGACCCTCAGCAATTTTCAAGTGGCCCGTGAAAAAAAGTTTGAGAACCACTGAACTGAATCATATGTTGATGCTGTATTTTCCATGCCATCAGAGGGGGGAAAAAAGCTCCCTTAAGAGGATGGACTCAAACTCCCTTGCAGTAGGGAGCATGTAAGTAGCAGAGCAAAACCTTAGTGTCTTCTAATGATCTTCAGCTGGTATGAAGCACTAGCCGTCTCTCCCCATTTACAGAGATTCTGTGACAGCAGCAGCAACTCAGATGGACAGAGATATTGATCTTTATATACAAATTATTAGCAGTGTGATAAAACTGAATTTTAGCAAGCAATCCAAATCAATACAGACATGGATTGTAGAGTCCTTCCTTCTTATGCACCAGGCAATTTTTATTATTTAATATGCAAGCCTCTGGTAAATTTCACTTCCATGGAGACTTTTCTACTACCTCATGTTTGGAAGAGAAATAATCTTCACTTTGCATATGCAAACTTATTTGATGCCATTCTGTGTTAACTGAATAACAGAGAACTGAAATCACTGGTTTTGAACAATGATGTGCAACATTTGCTCCTGAATATATTGAAACTGTTTCAATTCGAGACTTAACAGGTAAAGAACTTCAAGTTTTCACTTTTTTCCTAGAATAAGTTAATACTAGAAAGGTATGGTTAGGTTCAAATATGCCTCTTAAATTCTTGAGAGGTATAGGATAACACATCTTAATTTTAGTTTTATTGTTATCTTGTTGATGAGCATTCGTGTTAGGCACCTGGCCCACATATTAATAGTTGTGTTGTGTATTACTTCAGACATTACTATTTGCTGTACCTGAAAAATTAATAAAGCAGATAACAAGAGAATTATGGGTTTAGATGCCCAAAATATAACCCAATTTTTCTTCTTACCTGTCCAAAATGTTGGTAGACTGACTAGCAAGTAAATGAAAAACCTCAACTACACAAGATACAGTCCAAAACAGTTTAGAGACTTAAGAATAATTATAAGATGCATTCTGAGATTTAAGTAACTAGACAACATAAGACTACCATTTAAAGTTAATAATAATTTCAATGTAACCCTTAAGAGCAATGCTGTTAATGAAACTATAGTTATCACTTTACAACTTAAGTACCTGAATCATGATACAAGATAAAAATTTACAAATGTAGTAATGGGAATTTAAAATATCTTACCGCCAACATCTATGAAGTGCTTAGCAGCTAAACCAGAACGTGGAGCTAGAAAATAACAAAACATTTTCCCAAATGTAAGAGCCTTTTCAACAGCGAGCATCAATATACATTCTATATAGGGCAGATTGCTTAAAACCATCAACCCTATCATCTTCATAAGCTCTTCTTAGATTCCTTATAAAACCAACATGTTGTCCTACAAATTTTGCAGTAAGCGGTTGCAATGTGTTTTAAAATAAATATGTATCAATAGCTTCAGGCTACAGTAAGACTGCAGTTTTTAAACCAATTGCATGAATCATTGTTTAGAGCAACTAAAATCCTGGCGTTTTCCTCAACTATCACTAGAAGAAGGCTATATCAGATGATCATTTAATCATTAGCTTTTGAGATTAATATGGAAATGGTTTTAATGGTAGACCCAACAAATAAAACACAAAAATGCAACGTATTTTAGTTGCACAAGACAACATTATTCACAGTTCTATTTAAAACTGAAATTTTGGTGTAGCCTGCAGCTAATTAACAGTATTTATTCAATAGGTGCCAATATAAATTAACTATAGGACAGGCTTTGATTGGCTTCAGGCTCCTTTGTTATGGCCTGTAGCATAATTAGGGGTGGGCAAGCACAGCACCAGCCAGAATGGTGACCTTCTCAGGGTGGCTGTATGACTGCTGGATCAGCAGCAGCAACTAGGGATGGGTTGAGTTCATTGCAGCAGCAGTTAGGAACTTGTTGAATCCTCAGTTCAGGTAATGCTGATATACCTCACCTCACATATACTCCTAGGTAGGATTTTGCCCTAGGCACAAAACTTGCTAATTACATATCTGGCTATAGCTATTAAATTTGGCTTAAGAGCTTTACTTGTTAAGCTTTACTTAAGAGAAAGCACTAGGATATGTGAAATATGGTTTCCATTCTTTTAAGTTTTCCTAGTAAGGGAGCATTGAAATTCTGGTCACATTTTTATCTTGGGATGGCTGCTGGTCTTCATTTTGTTGCACAATTGAGCAAATTATACCCATATGCCCAAACAGGCTCCCTTCCTCCCTGTATGATTATTACATTGTGCATTTTTTTAGGTTTACAAAGATTTAAAAAAAAATGGTAGCAAACCTCAGCTCCCCTAGAGGGACCACTCTTAAACAAAAGTTATTTTAGTCTATTGTAATTTAATCATTGGCCTTTCTTGAATTTAACAAAAGGATTTTGGTTCCAAATGTTGAAACTTTTTAGAGATGCAGCAGCAAACTGAAGCAATAGCTTACCTCCTTTTATCAGTATCCAAGTACCTTAAGTATTTTAAAAGAGAAAGTTTGCTATTTCCTACCCTGTAGTTGCTTTACAGGAAATTTGTGTGCAGAACTTAAAAGAAATTACTTTAGTTAAGCTCAGAAACCAAAAAATTAACCAAGATTTGACTACAATCATACATTAATTTTCCATGTTTATAAACTGCAACCAGACTTAATCTGCACACCATAATGGGAATAAGCTACTGTATGTTATAGTATGACATTCAACAGTCTCAAAACAATTAATTTAACCAGGCTAGCTTTGTGTTAAAGTTAATACAATATCCAGAAATGGCTTGAAAAATGTTTGAAAAAAGGTTACATTATGTGCAACCAGTTAAGTAAATTGGCCCTACTTTCTGTGCATGATTCTGAAATAGCTAATCAGTCAATTTTCTAAGAGACATTTCTCTTTAATAAACTGGATTAGCAGGTAGAGTCTACAGATAAGAATCCCTTTTCTCCAGGCGACTCTAGGATGTGCAACTGGTACTAGGTGTGCTACTGACATAATCCGGCTTAAAGTTTCAGCTGAATGTTAGTTATGAAACACAGTTAGGTCCCTAAATAGATTTGTCCAGAAATGACTTCTCTCCACAGAAGTGCAACTATGACTTCTCTGTAGTTGCATAATGTAGCATGTAGTTAAACTAGGTATTAACTCTTCAGATTTGTTTATGTACAGGTTGCACAAGAACTCCCTGGAATCCATAGTATTGTATTAATACTCAAGGTATAACAGTTTACAAGAAGTCAGGTAGGTATTTTGTAAGTGCTTATCCGCTGTTGAAATGCATGATTCTACTACTTAAGTCTACACTTAAATCAAAACAATTTTATATGCATGTTCTCCAACAGCTCAAATTACTTATCCACTCTTATTGTCAAAATATTTTGTTTTGTCAAGTGGTATCAACCAAGTCTTCAAGGTTTTTCAACAGGAGATACCACAACTCGCAAGTAACCTGCTAATTGTTTTCCTGGGCTTACAGGGATGTAGTCTGACGAGGAAAATTGCAGAAAGGGTTTTTTGGCATAGTAATTGCATCAAGTTGGTTAATTCAAGCTTTTCTGGAAACTAAGTAGCCATTCAAATAGATTTAAAGGTTGCATCTATTTAAAATTAATAAAGAAACAGACATTAAAATTAATGTAATTTTGTTGCATGGACTAGGTCCTGTGGCAAGCTACAGGAATAACCATTGCACGCTTTTCTTCAGTTTAACTTACCCACTCTGCCATAACATCCAGATGGGAGGGAAATTTGAATATCAGTTTTAACTACAGCCTTTTCCATAGGAGGAATCACATAGTCATAGGCACTAAATTAAAACAGATGCATGTTAACAGTGAAGAACGTTTTAAATATCATCTTTGTAAGTCAATGACCACCCCCACAGAAATCCATAATTAAAGCAGGTAAAGATGGGGAAAGAACAACTACTACAGTATCAAGAAAGAGTGTTAATCATGTCAGTCTAAAGTTAGGCAGAAAATGATGCAGGTCACTCAGAAGCATAATTTTTTGTAGGCTACAGACTGCTTCCTCAAATGCTGACTGGGCTTGCAGAAGAGGGGTACTAAATATAGAAAGAAATGAAGTCACTGAAACACAAAGGGGGAGAAAAGAAAGAGACTGCTCAGACTACTATTAGTTATACTGGAGTATCAAATTCATTTGGCCCTGTAGGCCAGATGAGTGATGTGGGGCTGGACTGGACCAGCCCTGCATTCTGGATCTGGAGCGGGTATAGTGTGCAGTGCAGTTCTGCTCCAGCTGGAGGGGCTGTGCTGTGTGGCACCCTGTCTAGCGTGGCCCCACAACGGCATGTGACTACTTCCAGGTTGTGCTGCACATGGTGGCTACTCTGGGATGGGAGCTGGAGCAGGTGCCAACCCTCCAGGGCTAGCACCAGGCTCCAGATGATTTGGCTGCATCTCTGACACCCTTGAGTTATGTTAATACTATGGTATTACTTTAAGGGCTGTCTACACTTCTGCAAAATTGAAAGTAGATACTAATAAAGGCCCTGCTACATGTTCAAATTGAAACTGCATAGAAACCAGCTCTGGTTTTGTTACACATTTTCTAGCACTAATTTTAGAGCTAGTTGGCTCTTTTTACAGGTGCTTTGTCATTTTTGTCCTGTGATAATTACTCTGCACCTGCGGCTGGTCTACATTTATGGCCCAATTCACCAGTGAATTGAGAGATAACTACTTTGTACTTGTAACCAGTCTTACTTGGCACACGTGGCCTAGTTTACTGCACGGTTCACCAGTGAATTGCGCCACTTACGCAACATGTAGTAGGGACCTCACATGTGGCAAATCCTGATGCTGGCACTGCCAATTTTGACATCTCTCAGACTCCAACTATTATAAAATGAATGGGGGGGGGGGTGCATCACCCAGGGCGCCGTGACGGCTGCTCAGTTGTGGGGGAAACTGAGAGGCAAGCGCCACTGCGCGCCAACGCGGAGCCTCGAGCCCGGCTACTGTGTGTGCGTGCCAATGACGACACTGAGGTGAAAAACATGGTCACTTGTGCTGATTTATTCTTAATATCTGCTGTTGTGTTCCTTCCTGCACAAGAAACCCGATCCGGGCTGCAGGAAGACCGTGTGATACAGAGCTCAGTTCCCGTGTAGCTGCTCGCAGCCTCATCCTGCCAGCACAGAGGGAGGGGGAGGAGGAGGGGGATCCTTCACTGGAGGGGGGAGATGATGAGACACCTCATCCACTTTCACTGGAGGGGGGAGGGCAAGGCAGGGCGTCTCACGAGAGGGGGGTTCACTGGAGGGCGGCGGCCTGGGCCTACGGGAGGACCCCCCCACTCCCACTTCTCTTACCTGTACAGGTCGTAGCCGGCGGCGCGGGCCGAGCCGCCGGACGGGGCGGACGCGTTCT
>NW_005842352.1:743455-780719 GCF_000455745.1 Alligator sinensis
GGGACCGGGCTGCGCGGGGGGAGCGGCCCGGCCCGCCGCGCTCCGGGGTCAAAGCCGCCCGCGCCCGCAGGACGATGCGCCTCAGTCGTGATCCGGCTCCTGTCGCCAGGCTGCGCGCGGGGCGCTCCGGGAAACAGCAGCACTGAGCTCTCACCCCCGAGCGCCAGGCCCACGCCAACATAACGTGCCTCTCTCTGCCCGCTTTCACCCGGAGCGTTTTGGGGGGACGTGCGAAACGGTCACAGGAAGCGAGAGGACGCAGCTACAAATCGAGTCCTCTTAAGTTTGGTCACCCAGGCCTCTTTTTAGGCAGTAGATGGAAAGGTCTTTTGGGAAAAATCCCCAGCAGCGTGCTTTGGTGGTTCAGGGAGGTATTTGGCAGCCGCGTTGGTCTGAGACAAAAATGCAAAACTAGAACTCGTGGTTTGGATTTGATACCTTTGATTACACCAACTAAGACATCGCAAAAAGTATATATATATTTCTGCAAGCTTTCGGGTGCGCACACCCTTCCTCGGGCTTGGGAAATTAAAGACAATTCCATCTTCAGCTTCCTCTGTACAAAAAATGAAGCTTATTTCCTACCTGTGAGGACTTCTTACCATCTTTAATTTTCCCTGAGCCCAAGGGAGGATGTGTGAGCCCGAAAGCTTGCAGAAAAAGATTTTTATTTTATTTAATCTTATTTTTTTTTTACAATGTCTTAGTTGGTCAAATAAAAGGTCTTGTCTCTGAACCAAGAGTTATAGAGTTTTGCATGTCTTTGGTGGTCCTGTCACCTTTTAAATTAAAGCAGATGGGAGTTGATTACAACAACCAAAAAAACAAGCGATGGTACATTTACAGAAGATTAACAGTTTGGGACGCTCCGTAGATAAACAAAAGCAACTGGTTTTACAGACTGGATTGTATGTTCAGGGTCTAACTGCAATTACTGTGTGACAGGCTCATGACTACTGCACCAGCCAATGTGTGTGCCCCATCTTCTGGGCTATGTCACACCTGGGTCTGTTCGCCTGCCACGACTCATTATGCTGGGTTTTACCTCCAGAGGTGATGTTCAGTGGTTTCTGTAGGACCCAGGGCAACTCTGCTGGCACATCTGTGGGGCTCCTCCCCTACACCCACCCCCTTTCTGCTTGCGTGTTTAGGATCATCCTGGATGACACTCAGATCTGGTGATGGGGCTTTCTCTTCCTCCGCTGAGGCCTGGTGATGATGACCGCTGCAGGGGGTCTGGCTGTGGCCCTGTAAGGTTGCAAAAATCACAATTTAACAATAATTCAACGAAAATAGCTCAGCGCTCGGATGGTGTGGTGGGCAGGGCACTGATGCCCCCCCTGCAAAGCACTTTTCTTTGGTGTGTGGGTGTCTCGGTGCCCAGCACACCCTTTTCCCCCACATTCTTAAGTCAGTGATGCCCCTTTCTGGGCATGCTTTCTGGTTCTAGTTCTACCTGACCAGGTACTGTAATGCCGCAAGGCACGTCCCTCCACACCTGCATGCCACTCATGGTTCTGCCGCTCTCCTGCTGGGGCCCTCTGATTCCACAAATGCTCCACCAGAATTTGTGGTGCCGGGGGTGGGGGGTGTCTCATGCCAGGTTTTATCCCAGCCTCAGCTGACCTGCATATTCCTGTGGGGGTTGTCATGGGTGCCAGAAAACTGTATCAGGTCTGGGCTGCTTGGCCCACCAGCTGCAGCAATCAAACTGGCACCTGTTTGAATCCCTGGTGCTGCCTGAGCAGTCTGGGCTTCCAGACTTGTTCTGGGGACTTTAGCCCCAGGGAGAGTTACCGGTTCCCTGCTGGCTATGTGGCATGCATCCCGGTCCTTTCGGCCATGGGGAGAGGGATATGCTGAGTCCCTTCTGGCCTTGAGGAGAGTGTCCAGCTCCATTGCCAGTGCTCCCACCTTTCTCTCCCCCTGGCTTCGCTTCTGGGCTTCTTTCCAGACCAACCAGTAAAGCTCCTTCCAGTTGCGTGGTGCTGACTGGCTTGTCTGCAGGCTGGCCGTGTAGATGCTGGCATTGCAGTGAGTAGGGCTGGAGCCTGTCAAACTATGACTAAGCATAGGAAGGAGCTCGTTAAGTGCTGCTATCCCTCCATGTTAAAGTTCTTGTTATCACCAGCAACTAGAATAAAAAAGATATAAAGAGAGGTTTTAAAACTGATAGATGAGCACAAGAAAACTCAAATAGAACATGAAAATGTATGAAGGTTTTTATAAATGCTTGTGTTTTCTCAACTTCTAAAACGTAAATTATAAAATAAAGGGAATTAAAGAAAAACAATCCTTGTTTAATTAGGAATCTGATAGGTCAAAGTGCATTTCAATTTGTTCTTGTACCATGTAGGAGGAGAGCAAATAATTTTCATAAGTTTTCTCGGAATGGGCATGTGTTGCATAGGAACGTAGTAGCCACCCTTAATATCGTTATAAGTTGTCTGTAAATAGCTAATGTTACTTTGGCATATTAACTGCAGTAAGTTTAAGGTTAATGAGGCACAATTCAAACATAGATATTTAAATGGCTACTATTGTAACTAGAATTTTATGTTTAAGAAAATGGACACAAAGTTTGTTGTTTTAAAGACTGGAAGATGTCCCCTCAAGTTTTTGTTTTGGAGAAAAACTTAGTTAATTTTTGATACATCTGCCTGACCTAAGTATTTTGAATATTGCTGAGTTATGTATTGTGATGAGTATTCTTTTTTTTTTTTAATTGTAAAAGGAGGGAGAAAATTTATTGGAGAATGGATGGGGGGAATAATTGGCTAGATCAGGTCTTTAGCAGTGTGACTCAATGTGACATTTCTGGTCACTGATTCAAGTCTATCTTGAGGGTAATTTGGAGGTCTGTGTACATAGTGTTGGTGGTCTCATACCACTTTCTAGAAACATGTCATTGAGGAAGGAAGGTAATCATTATTAAATGTCATCTTTTTCACAGACTTTTAAAGGGATCATACTCCAGATCAGAGTGAAGGCATGTCGCTGGGGAAAGTTTCCACTGCTGCCTGTATGTGCTGTAAGGCAGGTATCCAGGTTGTAGCCATATTGGTCTAGAGGCAAATGGAATTCCTTTTTATTCTAGACCATTATGACTACAACCTGGATACCTGACACATGGAAGATACCAAATTTTAGCCTCTTTTTTAAAATGAACATTTCATCATTTTTCAATAAGGAAGCAAAATTTACCATCTGAAACCTGAGACCCTGCTCCTGCCCTTGTTCAAGCTAATTTGCACTCTAACAGAGCGCAGAGGTAGCTCTCCACAAAAGACATGCCTGCCCAGAAGAACATTCCATCTTTCCAGTCTTCTGTGAAATATGAAACATCGTAACCAGAAGGAAATATGATTCTACATCCTGCTTGCTACCAGACAACTTTGAGGTAAAAAGATTTTTCCAACTTTTCTCTGAGCCTAATCTACACAAAATGAACTGTTCCAAACAGGAGACTTTACCAGACCAGCAGCTGTCCTGTGAAATATTTATTTTCATTTCTACATAGGAGAACTTTTACAATCTTTGCAATCTCCTATGCCTGATGAAGGGTGCCTATGCCTAAAGCTTGCAAATAAGGAATTTTTTTTGCAAATATCTAGTTGGTCTAATAAAAGATATCACCTCTGCCATGAGTTCTGACTGCTTTTAAGGCAGTGATTCTCGGCCAGGATACCCTGCCTTGGGGTGTGAGGAGATATGTGGGGTGTGAAGAGATAAGCAGATGAGTGCAGGCTCAGGCTTGTCCCTGCTTGGCCAGTCCTCTACCCCCACTGCCTGGACTTTCTGAATGGAGGTAAACACTAATACATAAATTAGTTTTTGAAACTGGGTGCCACTCAGTTCGTAAAAGTTATTTAGAAGTGTTTCAAGTCCAAAAAGGTTGAGAATCGCTGCTCTAAGGATAAACTCATTTGGCACATGTTCTGGTATTTGAGATAAGAGTTAAGTGTGGCTATCAGTTGAGAGTTTATTTCTGGTTTCTGCAAATAAGCAGGAGATAACCTAAGTGATAGGAGGATAATTTATGTTGAAATTGGGGGTTGAGGCAGCTCTGGGGTAAGTAAAAAGAAACAGTGATATGGAATTGATGTTGGGGATGATAATTGAAATTCTGCATTAGTGTTCTGCTATTGGAGGAAGGATTTGTTGTGGAACACAATTGCTGTTTGAGAGAGTTGATTTTCATAGTTTCACATAAAAAAAGTCTGTCTCAGAGCATTTAAGATTACTTTAATCATTTAAATTGTCACAATATGGGATTGTGAGAGAACTTCCATAATTGTCCGTTCCTTCTCAGAACAGATGAAATTCCTGTTTTCTGCTACTCTGTCCTCTAGTGATATGAAACCCGACACCTTTATGTCCTTTATTTTTCTCTTGAAGAGAGAAGGCGTCGGGTTTTATCTTGAAGAGAAAAATAGAGGACATAAAGGCGTCGGGTTTCATATCGATAGAGGACAACTGGACTTTCCTCTATGATAGCCACCCTAGAACAGGGACAAGTGCTTTCACATCTGGCCTAGCAAGATACAAGCTTATGACTAACCATTACCATCCAAAATATGGCTTAGCCATATATATGAAGAATTAGGGGTGTGTGAAGCGGGCCCTATTCGATTCAGATTTGGCCTGAATCAGGAACAGTGATTCAATTTGTTGATTCAGATCACTGTCCCTGATTCGATTTGGCTGAATCCGAATCTAAAGATTCGAAGCTGATTTGGAGAATCAGTGATTCGGACATAGACACAGCTTTAAAAGTTTTTTCTACATACCTCCAGGTACCAGTGTGGCTTGTGAATGCTGGGGTGCATGGAGTGTCCCATAGGAGTGCAGGGGGGCCCGCACGGCGATCGGCCGCAGGGAGACCCTGAGTGCCCCCCCAGACCCAGGAGGCACCAGTCGCCGAGCCAGGTGGGCACAGGGGGCCTCCCAGTGTGCTCCCCAGTGGACCCAGAAGTAGACTGGAACTGCTTTTGATCCACTTTGGGTTTGCTGCTGAGTGTGCTGAGGAGTCCCCCACACTCCTGTGGGACACTCCATCCGCTCCAGCATCGCAGCACTCACAAGTGCCTGCAACCTAGAGGTATGTAGAAAAAACATTTAAAGTTGTGTTTATGTCCGAATCTCTCTGAATTGATTTGGAGGGTTCCGATTCGACCTGGAGAGATTAAAGGGTCCTCTGACTTGATTCGGATTCAGAGATTTGGCCACCAAATTGGGCTGAATCTGTGCCAAATCAAATTAGGGACCGAAGCTTCACGCAGCCCTAGTGAAGAACACCATCATGGATTTTAAATCTATGTCTTACTTCCAACTAAAGAAAAAGCAACTTACATCACTGCCATCAAAATAAGGGAGTTGCACATTACCAATGTATACTACAAAGCTCTTAATTCAGAATGGTCAAAGCCAGCACTCCCAAGTGCACCAATACCAGCCCTGTACATTGGTGACTTTAACAGCCACCACACTAAGTGGGGTTATGAAGCAAATAAAGCCAGCAGCAAAGACCTTACAGACTGGATGTCCCCGGAAGATCTGTAATTGGTCTTTGATCTCAAATGGTGAGCAACCTTCCATTCAGCTCGCTGGCAACATGACTATAACTCAGATTTTACCATCGTGTACAATGATCTAAGTGGGAGCATGCTCAATGCATCCTGCAGTGTACTTTCTAACTTTCCTAACAGCCAGCATAGGCCCATCATTACTTACTTCAGCATTTTGGATCCCTATGGCTTTGTCTAAACAGATCGCATGGTGGAACCTAGCCAAAGCTGACTGGGTCTTCTACAGGGAACCTGTTGAAAAAGTGATGACCTGAATCCCTGCAACACGAGAATGTTACTACTGGTTCAATGGTGTCTTGATTGCTGCTGGCAAGAAGAGTATCCCCTGGGGGCTGTCAGGAGGAATATACTCACTGCTGGGTTAGAGAGACCTAGGACCTGCTCCAGCAGTGCAGTCAGGCAACCCACAGATTGTGAAGGCCCTGCTAGAGTCACTAGATTCAGCCAGATGCTAAAGGTAAATTGGGTGTGTTGAAGGTCTGGACTTCACACACTCTAGTTGACATGCCTGGGCCATACTAGGATGCCTTGGAGCTGCTAATCCAGCAGCATATCAGACCCCAAAACTCCATCCCAGCTCCATAGCTTCTAAATTGGTAGACACTACAAAAGGACCTCTCAACTAAAACACCAAATGAGATCTGTTGTCAATTACACTGGATAATCACATCAGTCCCTATACAAGCCCCCACTGCCATTAGTATAGATGAAGGGAAGGGTGGGTTAACCGCAACAAAGAAATGGAAGGCAGCTGGTGGAGATGGTATGCTCCCATCATCTAGGCCCCAAGGGACTCCAGTGGTTGGCAAAACTACACCAAAACCATGGAATCTGTATGCATGCCAAAAACATGGCAGGAGGTGGTGGTTATTGCAGTACTCAAACTGGGTAAACCAGTTGATCTGGGAAGTTATAGGCCAATATCACTCCTTTGCACAACTTATAAACTCTTGGAACATATCACTCTCAGGAGAATCAGCCATTTTATCGAGCCAGTGATCCCGGATGAACAAGCAGGATTCTGGCCGAAGTGAAGTTGCTATGGCCAAGTTTTTGCTCTTGCAATGCATATCAAGGTTGGTTGAAAAACCTCAGAAAAAATCCAAGACCGGTGCAGCCTTTGTAGATATCAGCCTACAACATGTTCTGGATTAAATGTCTGATGTTGAAGCTTGCAAAGATTATATGCTGCCACCAAACACTACTCATACAGACATCTAGCAAATTGCCTGTCAAGAATGAAGTGGGGTCAGCAGGGACAGAGCCCAGGCTCCAGCCCTGCGCCCCCACTCCCCCCATCCTCGTCTAGCCTGGCCCCCCCACTTCAGGCCTGACCCAGAGCCCAGGCTCCAGCCTCGCCCCCACCCTAGCCCTGCTCTCCAGAGGACCAGCGGCATGGGTTGCTGGCTGAGGGGGGCAGAGGCAGGGCAAGTTTCCCCTCTGCCTCCCTGCTTCTTGGAGGTAGTGGTGGTGGTGTGGTGGGAGGGGACAGGGTTGGACCCATTGTGCCGGGCAGGGGAACGGGGTTAGGCCTATGGCGGTGGGGGCGAATGGAGTTGGTCCTGCCACGGCGGGCGTGGAGAATGGGGTCAAGCCCACCGCAGTGGGGCGGGGGCCAGGGGCAGCGAGCCTGGACTCGAACAGGGGATCACGTGCTCCCCTATGCCCTCCCCCCCATGCATCACCTATGACATCCAGGATTATAATAGGATTTAAACAATCATTTTTCTTTGACTATGCTGATGGAATTCACATATTCATTGCAAATGCTTACAGCAGTCATGCTCCCCTCCCACCTGTCCTGTCCCCTGCTCTTCCCCCCCCCGCCCCACACCCCAAAAGCACTGGAATACATTGGAAGAAAGGTGATGCATGTGTTAATGGATCATTGTGTGAGGTTCTTTAGCATACTCTTATCTGGGCAAAGTTTTGGATGACTGAAGTTTTGAAGAACAATATTTTTTTGGCACTTGCTATCAAGTATAAGTGCTGTATTGTGCTTGAAGGTGTTAGTTGGTGCTAGAGCTTGCTTTGTATGGAGAAGTCAGATTTGTAACTACAGTTCAACCGCTAACAGTTATTACAATCCAGCAGTCATTTTATATTTGGTATGCATGAAAGTATCCTGTAAACAGTGCAGTGAGGCGGCAGCTGAATTGGCAAACTTTTTCACATGAAGTTGCAATTTATTTTAGCGCAATTTATTTTAGCACAATTTGCAGGCAGGATATTGCCCACATTATTTTTGCTTTGTGTACCAACTTCCCAACTGATATCAGGGAGCTGGGAGTGGTTTGTGTGGGCACTGGAATCTATTAAAGTTACTTATAAATTTGTGTAGTTTGGTCTGTAGGTTGTTTATGAGCAGTTAGTTTTAGATACTTAAAAGTTTATGCTGTTCTGGCTAATTGCACAAATCACATGGCATTGTTAATTTTTTCCAGCGTGGATAATGATGTAATTAATCAATATAGTGCAAAAAGTGAATTTTATAACCTAATGTGCAGTTAGTACTTAGTTTTTATATGAACACTAAAAAATTTAGCTAAAACTTACCTTTCACAAGTAACATGTGTTGCACTGTTTGAAGTGAGTGAATGTGAAAAGAATAGTGACCTTTTCAAAATATAAGTATAATTATGTTTTGACAAAATGCATTCTAGTCTCCTCTAGCCTCTAAAATCCTATTGTATGTAAAGGCACATATAACTCCTTGCACGGTACCTGATGAGTTGGGACATGTTTTGAATATTTCACTCTTGGTGATTTAGTTGTGTGTGTCATAATACTACCAATTTGAGAGAGGATCATGGTTTCTCTATTTGTCATTTAAAGCAGAAGGCAAAAATTTAAAGCAGAAGGCCTAAGAAACCTTTTTGGGAGTTTATTCTCACAGATTTAGAATTAAAATATTTGGCAACAATGAATTAATCCTCACTTCTCTGTGCAGGTCCTTTCAGACTAATCTGCAGTAAAGTTACTCTGCTCCACAAAGACAAGAAGGGTCTGCCTGCAGAGGATAGCGTACAGCTTTGGTGCTTAAATTGCTGTGAAAGATGGGAGCATCCTGCCTATTTTACTGATGTAGAATCTGAAGCTTGTTGCTTACCCAGAGCTTTATGCAGGCAATCTGTGGTACAGCAAGAAAACTCACATATTTAAACTACAAAGTGCTCCTTTACTTTAGTTCAGTACTGTACCTAGACTCCTGGCCCCAGGCAAGCTTTTAGTATAGGCTCCTCTTCGCCAGAGATAATGATAATAATCGGACAACAGAAAAAAAAAAAAAAATGTTGGGCCCCCTTTCTGTCCAGGCCCCAGGTAGCTGCCCGGTTCACCTACGCCTGTGTCCAGGTCTGCCTTAGTTATTACTGCCTGAGAAAGGGAAGTAGTTTGAAAATCAAAGGAAGTGAACACTGAGGCCATATCAATATTCTATTTACTACCTTTAATATATGGAAGAAAGGAAAACATAGAAACATTGGGTTCAGTTGTCATGTTCTGCAGCGTTGTTGATATGAAATTCGAGAAATGTGAATACTAAATGTGCTGCCTTTGGATAATGAGGGGTAAACCTTCAGATGGCATAAATTATTCAATGGACTTGCATCTTACATCAGCTAAGGATCTATTTCTTTGGCATGGGAGATTCTTGTCTCACTGGCTTTGCTGAGGCCAGATTTTCTCCATAAGAGTCACAGAACTGTAGTAGTTAAAGAAACCACACTTTTTAGTGATTTATAATTTAAATGGGAATTGTACATATTTCCTTTCTATTTTTAATGCTGAAGAGTGAGCTAAGGTAGCACTGTACTATTACAGGCATGCAATAGAAAAAAATGACAAGGCACAATTTAATGAACTCTTTTATTTCATTATTTCAAGTTAAAATATTTAACAGAAATAGTCTGTGTACATTAGGAAAATTAAGATATTCAAATTAGGACTAAAAGTCAAGTTTATTTTACATTTTCTTATCAGTTTACCAAATCAATGTAAAATTCAATCTTCTGAATCATGCAAGATTAGATGTTTGGGTAAAACAACACAAATGGAGCAAAACATAATAGATTTAGTACAGTATTTCATTAACTTCTCTTTGAAATCTCTTTCATAACCACATGTGATTACTGCAGTCATACATTTAATTTGACAGATTGAAAAGTTAGTTTCAAAATTCTTGTTCATCAGCTAGTCAGAAGCCAATGTGCATATAATGTATTTTCAACAGCTGCAAAGATATTTGGTAGAGTTTTAAGTCACATACGTTCAAAAACACAGTTGTGCTCAGACACAGGGCATGTATCATATAATCTGTTATTTGAGCAATTATATAATTAGAAAAATTAAACAAGATATAGTAAGTTATACTTATGCCGTATTAAATTATCAACTCCTTTTTTGCCAGTGCTGTTCTCCTTTACTTTGTCAGTACCATTCTCAAAGTTGTTTAGATAATTTATGATGCTCCTATTGGACTGTTAATTGTCTCTACAGTAGCAAACTCCCAAGGCATCTAAAATTAAATAGTGTACTTTTTCATATTTGGTTACAGGTGTGTGATATACAACTGGATTTTGAGAGAGGAGATTTATCATTAGAAGGACATTTTTTCATCAGTAGTTCCAATTCTGGGTCTAAACCTTTTCAAGCAGATATCAAACTTGCTGGCTCCTTGGGCTGGATTCTAGATTGACCTTGCAGGTGAGATCCAGACATGGGGGTAGAAGTGGGGTGAGTAACGGCTGTAGGGGTTAACAGCCATTGCTTGCCCCCTGCTGCCAACATGCATCCCCAATGGGGATCTGTGAAATTGCTTCTGTACTCAAGACTTGGATGCCCAAATATATTGCAGAAAGGGAGGGATAGAAAGTGGGAAAAGGCCAGCTCAAACTCAGACCCAGCAACTCAGCAGAGATTTCAGGGTAGGTCTGGACTGCAGCCGATCATCAAACTCAAAGGGGTTTCCAGAATAGATAGTTGGCAGGCAATGGCTTGAAAACAGCTTTTAGGTTAACCTTATCACTGACCTGTAGAAATACATGTGCTGAAATCAAACTCTTAGAATGTATGCATGTACATTTTATTAAGAGTAGAAAGTTAGTACATTTTTATGGTTTCCCCTAACTAGTAAGATTGGAGGGAGGTTTTTGGAGAGAATTTCTAACCAAGCCATATATAGGTGATCAGATACAACTCCTTTTCTTGCCACTGGTAGACTCCTGTTGGCATAAAGAGAGTAATGAAATTAATGTTGTCCATATAGGATAACCCTGATAATATGCATCTTGGTGTGTACTATCTTAAGTAGAAAACCATCGACTTAAAGCAGTCATGTAGCCTGATCGTTAACATTCAGAATGCTCATCTTATGAACTGTGGATCCAACGCTCTGTATCTTGCAAATACATAGGTGCTTAACTTTACTAATGTGAATAGTCCCACTGGAATCAGTGGGATTACTCATAACAGAAAGGCTAGGCAGGCACAGGAATGCTTGCAGGAGGCAGGCCATAGAATCACATATTAGCTTCATGTCTAGTTTGACTAAAAATCAAGAGAGAAGGTATAAAATGCACAAATCGTACATGCCATTGGCATTTTATCAATTATTCTAAATTATTTCATAATAGCTTATTACTGTGATATGTGGGTTCTACAGTGTAGGCTAGTTTTTCCAAATATTCTGTATATGAAATTTCCCTTTCAGGAAATTGAATCAATAACAGAGGTAGAAGTTTCTCTGCATGCTGTAAAACAGTAACCAAAGTTGGTTCACGTACTGTGCTATGGTTCTACTCTGAAAAATGATGCTAACAGTAACCTTCATGCGGTTCTGTGCGTGTTAATTTTGTTGATTCCGTTTGTTTAGTTCGTAAGTAAGAGGTTTGTCTAATTGTCATTCTTGAACCAGTGTGGGAACAGAAAGTACAACTTGCTTGCTCTTAGATGTTTGCTTGAGTGTTCTTTAGACCAAATTCTACTCTAAGCATGAGCAGTTTCTTTGTCCTTGATCGATTTTGCAGGCTGAAGTTGGCTGGTCCAGTATTCTGGACCTAAGCTAACAAGTCTATTCATGTCATATAAACTACAAAAGGATCCTTTCTTTCTCTAATACATATCTCAGGTGACTTGACACTGTTAATAATAATGAAAGTAAATAAAAAATGTTTGCCATCAGAGTAAGTAACCACATCTCTGAATAGACAAAGAGGAAATATGTTGTGCTTTATCCAGGGCTAAAATTGGAGCCGTTTTGTTAAATTTGAATCATTCTTAGCTTGTTCACACATAACAATTAGAACATAACAGCTGCTGCCCTTCTGGTTTTGAATGGGATCCAAATATATATGTGTTCGTACCCATTGAGAACTCTTAAGTAAGGCTCTGACTCTTAAGTAAGGCTCCAGCTCTACCCTGAGAACCATTCAAGGTTTCTGCACTGCTTGAGTCCCTCTCCAGCAGTGAGGGCCAACCTTTTTGGCAGGTGTGCCATGAGTTAGTCTCAGACCCACCACAAGTGCTACCCTGATCCCTTTCCCCTATCTGATCTCCTTTTCCTGCTTCTTGTCCTGTGCTCCCTGCCTAGTTTAACACTGCTCTCAGCTCCCTGTCCTATCTGTCACTGTGCTGCCTGTCCCCTCCCCAATCTGCCACATGCTATATACAGTGACTGCCTGTGCCAGTTGTGGCACCCATGCTACAGTTGGCCACCTCTGCTCTAGAGTCTTCAAAACAGATTTAAAAGGGAGTTAAGTAGTAAATTGGCTACCTCTGGACAGAGGTCTGGTCCACTACAAATAAACTAACCCCAGCCTTTCTGTTGCTTTTATCTAGAAATCCCTGCTCTCTTCCTAGTTCATTATCTGCACCAAAATTATGTAACTTACAGGACAATGAGATTAGCACCCCTTGAATGTTCTTGTAGCAGTTCATTTAGACGGACCTGGCGGTAACTCTGTGGGGAAAAAAAATCAGATTCCATTAGAAAGTATGGTTTCCTGGTTGTGGCTTTCTCTCTGTACCATGTTGTGCTGGAGCTTGAGTTTAGTAAACTTTGGGGTGCTGTAACTAAGTATCTAAAACATCATGGTTCTCTTTGAATGTTGTGGCCCAACCTCTAGCCTGCCCTCATCTGTACAACCCTCTTGTTCTTTTGCTCCATGAAGCAGTGCTTCTTCAAACATCTCCTAGAAATGTCGTTTCCTGTCCAGTAAAAAGTCCAACAACATATTGAAGACTCCAGGTGAGAACTCACCACAGCTTTCCACTGCAGTGGAATAGCAATACAAGACAAAGCCAATGCCTAAAACTCAATGATGACACATGTTTCATGTTCTTAGGCTGGTTTTTCAAATACGTTCTCTAGCTTCATCAATATGAAGAATTTACCTTCTCCTTGAATGCTTCCAGCTCTGCATCTGTAATTTTCCATGGAGCCTCTCTCTTTAATTTCTCAGCGGTTGTTAAATCTTTGCAGCTTTCATGGAGGCGATATGGTTCAATCATCTCTTCAAAGAATTTCCAGCTGAAACAGGAATTACAAAGGAGGCCTCACAGCAGGATACTAACTCATTATTTTACAGATACTCTGTGACAGGCCCTGCAGACTGCAAAACTGTAGCTGAATGATGTGCAAAAGCTTTTTAATGTTATGAACTAAATTGTGCTCACACTCACATCTATGCAAGACCACTGCAGTGAGGTTACATAGATGTATTTATGGGCTGCATTGGAACCACAATCCGTACTGAGAATGTACAACAAGCCTTTCCTGGTTTCAGTGTAGTCTAAGATCCAGAAATGGATTGCAGTATAATTGCAAACTTCAAAATTTTAGTTAATAAATAAATAAAAAAAAAGAATACAGGACACCCTGTCAATGCTGTTTTTTATTCAGAGATTTGTAGAACTAATTAGACTGGTCACGTGACTGATCTGAACATAGCCTTAATGAAGATAGCACCTAGATAGTGTAAATTTAACACGATGTGTTTAACAGGAAGTTTTATAGGGAAGGCTCTGGAGTTGGGACTTAAGATCTAGGTTTAATACCCAACTGTCCCATAAATTTATTTTGTGACTCTGGAGATATTCCCTAATTGCTGTGTTTTATACACATGATAATACCCCTTTTACCTCTTAATAAAATGAATGGGATTAATACACAGGTTAGGGGAAGGTGTACGTCACTGTTGCAAGTGTTACAATCGATGCTGATCTTTCTAGTGCATTTGCTCTGCCTATAAACACCAAATGCAGTTCTGTTGATTTACATTGCAAATGTATGGTGCTTCTGGAACGTCATTACTCAGTTACTACTGGGAAGCAATCTTCTAAACAGTTCTTAGTCTTGTTTCTGTTTAAATGGTTTTGCTGTTTTTTCAGAAATGTTGGTACCAGCTATGTTGGTTGGTACATCCTGCTTTTGTTCTTAAAAGTATAATATATTCTATAGTGCATCTCACCCAAATATATGAAAAGCAATGACTATTAATGATTTAAGCTAAATATTGTTGTTATCATTTTACACACGGGGATACTGAGGCACAATGCAGCTAAGTGATTTGCCCATGGTTGCACCAGAAGATCAATAAAGATAGGTGAGTAGAACAGAAAATAAAAAGTATTATATCTGCAGAGCCCAGGAAAAAGGCTGGAGAGCAAAACGAGGGAAGGTAAGGTATGTAGTTTCATGAAGCATCTTGATGATCTAAGAGATTTTTTGTACCAGGAACTGAAATGCCCATTGCAGATAGGGGTAGATCAATCTTTCTCTAAACATAGATGAGGAGAGTAGATTAAGTAGGTAGGGCTACATTTTGGAAATTAAGTCTTAAAATTACTTGGGAAGACAGCTTTGTGGATTCCATTCAGTTTTGGGTAAATTCAACAGAAATCCAGTTCTTGTTTTTGATTCCTGCCCCCCCCACCTTCCTCTCCTCCCCAAGAAAAGAGAATGAACATTTATCTTACAGAACTGGGATTAGCTGTCAGCTGAAACAGCAAAATATAATACTAGAAAAATGTGAAGAGGTTGTGAAGGCCAGAAGTCTTCTAGTTTGCCATGGACAGCAAAAACATTTAATATTGGTATGGCTCTTGGAATATCTGTGGCCAAAGTGGTTGGAGGTGGAAATTCTTGACTATTACCAATTCTGTTTTTTATCTCATTTCTCTTCAGAGTAAATGCACATAACATATGATGGATATAGATTTTAGCCATGTTGGTCTACAGGCAAAAGTATTCAGAACTCTTGGTAGAGGCAATATCTTTTATTAGATCAACTAAATAGTTGCAAAAATGTCTTTATTTGCAAGCTTTTGGGCTCACGTGCCCTTCCTCAGGCAAAGGAGAATGCATAGACTATAACATTTCTGTCAGGTAGAAATGAAACTTCATGTTGCACAGAAGAATAGAAAGATGTTATAGGTTCCCCTTGGAGAAATGTTACAATCTGTGCATTCTCCTTTGCCTGAGGAAGGGCATGTGAGTCCAAAAGTTTGCAAATAAAGATTGTTTTTGCAACTATTTAGTTGGTCTAATAAAACATATCACCTCATAACATATGAGAACATATGCATTCATGCCTTTATTATGTTTAAGTGATGGCAGAGTGCTCTAGGGAAAGGAGGAGTATATGTGTTTAGTTAAAAGATGGAATGCTACTGAATGCCTGGGCAGGGTAAAATCTAAAGGTCTCTGAAAGTAAGAGGAAGATGGGTCTACAAAAGAACTTCAGTCTGGTGAAGTCAAGGCTGTGGAAACCAAAGTGGATATAAAAAGTAATTATAAAATAATGCCTGTTAAATTCAGTGGGTCATAACTGAGAGTCTCTAATTAGCCTTCATATTAAAATTAAGTCTTATTATTGTAATATAAAGTGGATGACTGCTTTACAATATTGGCCTTTGTACTGTGATTTTTAAAGGCTTTTCCTTTAGTGCTTTTGATTTTTTGGAAAATCATTGTAATTAAGGTCATGGCATTTTCTTCCTTTGATATTTTTTATGATCAGTATAAAAGAAGCAAGTCCTAGACAAAGAACTGCAGATAAATAATGGATTTTGGAAATGTTTCTTACCTCTCTTTGTTAGGTTTCATATTGATGTCACAAATTATATTAATGTCAGCAAATTTTATTCTGAATTTGCTTAGAAGTGAAGCCATCCTGAAAACAAAAGGGAGAACACTTCATCACTGCATTTTTAAGTATTTGAATCAAAGACCATTCATAAATTGGTTAAGACATCAAAAGCAATTGTCTCATATTTAATTTTACAAGGTAGTTTAAAAGCTTTACTTAGTGTTTCTGTTTTCAGTTACAGAATTTGATGGACATGATATGTACTAACTTTCTTATTTAGCTGAAGATCAATAGGAATGGCAAAAAGGTACAGGGAACAAAAGAATGAGAGAGCAAAATCTGCTTATATTTTAAGAAAATATTGATATTCCAATACTTTTTATTTTATTTTTTTTTAATTGTGAAGGACTTGCTAAGTACAAAGAGCGATAGAACTGAATGGTCTCCTCTGGGCCATGCCGAAGATTTCTGTCAGAGTTGTCAACAGGAGTTCTGTGCACTAAAAACAATGTTGGTAGTACAGACTTGATGTTGGCACATAAGGCAGATATATAATACTTGGGATTATGTCAATCTATGTGTTTATATTTACTGACCCATTACTACACTATCTGAACACCTTCAAAAGTTTCCAAACAGAAATATAGTAAGTGTACCTATCTTTCTTTCTTCCCAACATGTAGCCGAAATAGCTTGATTAGCTTAGATTTGTATGACAAGTTTATTGCTGATTAGTTAAGTCAAGGAGTGGATATAAAACAACACACTCCTCTTATTTTCTTGTTTCTTTTCCTCTTTCTCTAAGTGCTGTTTGAAATTTGAGTGAATAGTTTTGCTGCTCTCTGTTAAACAGTTGCTGAATTCCATTGAAAATTGAATGTATTATATTGTATGCAAATTGTATGTCTTTGCATGGCAGATTAAGTGATTGTGTCTATCATCTAAAAACGGCTTTATAAGGAAAGGTATCGAAATGATGGTGAAAATGAGCTGACACCTTTTGCACATGGATTGAAGGCAAACTATGGCTTGGTGATCTTGATGGTTTAGAAAGCTGATTAAAATGACTTAGTCTTAAACTCTTAAAAGTTTATATGCATGAATTACCCCATTTTTATGGGCTAGCTACAGCATGTGTGTCTGGGGAACTTCAACTGAAGTTTTTTTTTATAACTAAGCAGAAGTGTATAAACCCTCTAAAATACAATCATTTTTCTCCTTACTGATTGAAAAATATCATTCTCTAAGAAGGGTACATGGGCTGTTGGAGCATACCCCATGTATGTAATCCTTTTCTATTTTAATAGTTATTTGGATTGATTAGTGATGATCCTTAGGACTTTGCCAAGTTCTGGATAATGTTGCCTAAAATATATAATTTTATTATTCAGGGATGATCCTGGCTTGAGCCATGGGCTGAACTAGATGACCTCAAAGGGTCACTTCCAGCCTCACTTTCCTATGATCCCGTTGCTTTCCAAAGTAAACAAGTTGGTCGCGTTCAGAGATGTTTAGCTTACTGCTCATGAGAGATTCTATTCATAAGCAGTCAAAGCGTCTCAAGCTGTCAGGGAAAAAATCAGTTATGTTTACCCTAGTTTTTCATCTTCAATCCGGTTGACCTTTCCTCCAGTGAAGATCCTTAATTTACAATCCTTCCACTTTTTCTGGGTAGTAAGAATATAGGGAATTAGGATGGTTAAACCTGGAAAACATTAATTCACACAAAGATCAAATAAAGACAGTACATGGTAAAAACAAAGTCCTCTCCTTTATTTGATACCAACAAATATATTTTCGCTCTACATGTTGAAGCCATGTTAAAAAAAAAGTATGCAATCATTTGCATAAGTTCCCAAGTATTCTTAATTAATAAAGGGCTTAGTCCGTCTGTCTGTCTGTCCGTAATGCTCTTGGAGCACTCTGATTGGTTAATGAAACAACCAATCAGAGTGCGGAGCACTGCCGTGATGGAGGGGACGGAGTGGGGTGGGGGCAAGGCTAGCAGTGTTGGAGGCAACGGTGGCACGGTGCTGGTGGAGGGGGACGGAGGGGACGGCAGGGCAAGCTTCCCCTACCCCTGCTCCTGGGAGGTGGTGGTGGTGCTCCGTCCCTGCCTGCCCCCCCCCAGCATTCTTGATGGGCAGTTGGCTAGTGTAGTTATTCTTGTCAACATAGAAGTCTTTCTCCCTACAGGCAGACAAGGTTCCTTGGGTGAATCTGATATCTTTTATTAGACCAACCCAAATAGTTGGAGAATAGTTATTAAGCAAGCTTTTGGGTTCAAAAACCCTTCATCTGGCTAAGGAAGTTTCAGCAATTGGTGTGTGCTCTTCCTGGATGGAATGAAAAGTAAAGAAGCCAGGGGCTGGGCTGGGGAGTCAGGTGTCAGGAAGATTATAATGTGTCAAAAATCCAATGTCTATATTTAGTCCATGATTTTTAGTATCCAGGAGGTTGATGAAATGGAGTTCATAGGCTAATCTCTGGGGAGTGTTGTGTAAGTTTCTTTTGAGGATCAGGACTGAGAGATTGGAGAGAGAGTGGTTTTCTTGTGAGAAATGTGCCCCCACCGGTAATTGGGTATTTCTGTCTTTGATAGATTTCCGGTGTGCGTTCATTCTGGTGCGCAGTTGTTGTTGTGGGGTGTAGTAATAGTGGGGGTGGTGGAGATGTGTTGGCAGGTTTTGCATTTCTTGTCATGGCACGGTCTGGATCCTTTTGGTGTGTTCTGGGCTTGAGGAAGCTTGCTTCTGGTGATGAGGTTAGTGAGGTTCGGTGCTTGTTTGAAGGCTAGGATGGGTGGCTCTGGGAAGATCTTTTTAAGAATAGGGTCTCTTTCTAGTATGGGTTGCAATTGTTTGGGGATTTTTCGTACAGGTTCAAGGGAGGGGTGATATGTTGTAACCAGCGGTGTGCGATTTGGGGTGGGGGAGGGTTCTGTACTGCAGCAGTTCTTCACGTGGTATCCGGGTGGCTCTTTCAAATGTGCAGTCTATCTCTCTGGAGGAGTGTCCTTGTTGGGTGAAAGCCTTTTTAAGATTGGTAAAGTGGCAATCCCAGATACTAAAAATCATGGACTAAATATAGACATTGGATTTTTGACACATTATAATCTGCCTGACATCTGACTCCCCAGCCCAGCCCCTGGCTTCTTTACTTTTCATTCCATCCAGGAAGAGCACACACCAACTGCTGAAACTTCCTTAGCCTGATGAAGGGTTTTTGAACCCGAAAGCTTGCTTAATAACTGTTCTCCAACTATTTGGTCTAATAAAAGATATCAGATTCACCCAAGGAACCTTGTCTGCCTATGTCCTTAGACCAACACGGCTACAACCTACACCCTTTCTCCCTATAGTGCTCTTTTGAATCCCTTACCTCCATCATCAAACAGCCACCAGACGTCAATTGTACCTTTTCCGTGCTTCTTTTTAAACTGACTGTTGGCTTCTAGCAGCCTCTGATTAAATTCATCCATGTGGATTGACTGGATTGTGTTAATGTTGCTGTCTGGAATGAGAGAGAAAAATGTGTATCTTTCCTTTTAAAAATAGAAGCAAAATAATTTTAGGAGAAAAAGCAGAGGGAAAAGCATCTGGAGAGTAGGTGTTTTTTGTTTTTGGCTTTTTTTCCCTTTGTATTTCTTTTTGGGAATTAATTTCACATGGAATAAAAAATTAGTGAAAGGTTGTCAAGTCTCACAAGAGCTTGTTATGAATTAAAAATATATGCTACCTTTTAAATATGGAGAGAAAAAGCTATGGATTAGTTTCTTATCCTCTGCTTTCTTATTCTGTTTTTCACCATTAATCATTATATAGATAAGGCATTGAAAAGATACATTTCACAAACCTGCAATACACTTATACTTCTGTTTTAAATCAGCCCATATATTAAAGCAAAAGAACAAATCTGGAGACATCCTCACAGTCACAGCATAGTGAAAGTATTTGAGTCAGTATCTCATGAAAACATATTGTGATGCTTTGTTAGAAAGATGTGGACACATAAAGGATGCCATAAGGATCTCTGCTTTGATTTGTCACCACATGAACCTTCTTTGACTCATTGGATTCTCTAGTTTAAAGTTCAGCATGTGTGTAAATGTTTACTTTAATATCATTTTGTGCATGCTTTTAATCACATCTGTTGGAGGTACCGGGGCTGACTTAGTAACCTGATTCTAAGGCCCTAATCTTACAAAGCTTACTGTACAAATCATGCCCTGAACCATAATACATCAATGCATAACTTCCACAGGAACTACTAGGAACTGCAGTGTATGACTAAAGTTGCTCCCAGGTGTAAGTTTTTGTCTTATCATGACCTTATTGCAACAAGGTGTAGGTTATCCAACTTGTGTATGAGATAAAGTACTCTAACCTGGATATTCATGGAATGCTGGAAGATAATTAGGAAATATGCTAGAGTAAATTACAATCTATTTTATTTATTGACTTTTTATAGTTCAATCACATTAGTGTGCTATAAAATATAGAACTTCCATAAATACACTATGAAGTATGATAAAGGGCAACAAACTAGATTTAGTGAGCGCAGAAGTGAAACATAAATATGTTTGGAGGACATATTCTCCCACTTAAGTTCTTTGTGATAATAAAAATATAGTTGTTGAAAAATTGTCTCTATCTAGAAAAAATGTCTGTATCTAGAATGCACATTTTTGTCTATATACAAATGATACCATTTCTTATTCCACCCTTTGAAGCATTTGACTTTATTAACTCTCTTCAGTAATTTCAAAGAGACAATGTCAGAATATTTTTTAAAATGTAGCAGACAGGCTTCTTTAGAGGTTTTTCTCTGATGTTATTAAGTTTAGAAGATGCTTTGTTCAGTCTTCCAGTGTTCCCAGTTTTGACAAGATAGTTTTAATATAATTATCTGCTTTCCTTTGTAGCTATGGCACCTATGTTGGGAATTCTAATAACTCTGGGGAAGGAAGATATACTTGTCTTTCCATTTTGTTTACAAATCTGTTTACTAGCATCGTGTATTTTTCTATTCAACAAGGTGAGCGAATGAAATGTGTGCAGAGCAAGTGTTATGTATTTTCTCTGTACCTTTCAGGACTGAAAAAAAGGAAAAAGATTAATTGGAGCAGGAGGTACATAGTTTGGTAGCATTTATTGCAAAAGTAAATTCCGCCCTAGTTTGGAAAATGAATGGAACACTGCCAAGCACAAAACTAGTACATCTTCTGCTATCAGTCTGTGGATTTCTTGATATATAAGGGAAACATACAGATATAGTCTCTGTATTTTTAGATACTTTGCAAGAGCAGAAAGTTTCTAATGGACCATTATTATAATACCCTTGCAATTGTGAATAAGTGCCATACTGGATCAGAGCAATGTTTCGCCTAGCCCATCTAGCAACCTGTCTCCGAAAGTAGCAAGTGATAGGTTCTTTAGCAGGGCAGTATATGTACATAGCATGTCTGGTGTAATCCATCCCCTGTCAGACCCTCCCTGGCGTTATCCATCATTGATCTGGAAACAACAGAGAATGTCCCCAAGTACCTATCAATGGGTTTGTTTTCCACGAATCCCTTTTTGAACCTCAGTGTATCTTCTGCAAGTTCATAGATTTAGATTAATGGATTTTAGGGTCAGAAGGGATCACAGTGGGCCATCTAGTCCAACCCCCTGCCCCCTAGTTAACTAAGGCATGTGTAAAAAAACAGAACAAAACCCCCAAACCCTTCCCAATTTGTTTTGAACTTGTTTATGCTAATTTCTAGTATTTTATGCTATTTCTAGTATTATGGGACTTGGTAAATAACAGTTACCTCTTTGTTTTATCCATATCCTTCATGATTTTATAGATCTATCATATCCCCCAGCTCAGCCTTCTTTACCAGTTGAAGAGTCCTAGCCTTTTTAGGTTTCTAATACAGCAACTGCTTCATCCCCCTGATCATCTTTGTTGCCCTTCTCTGTATATCTTCTAATTATGCTACATCATTTTTTGAAATGACAAACAAATTTTGCATCAGTTAACTCTGTCTCCTTTTATGGGTTTGATTACAGCCTGAATATATTTTATACATTAGGTCCCATCACTCTATACTACTTAGACTTTGTGATGATTTATTGTTCGCTGTATATTTGCTTGCAGTCCATACACACACACGCACACACACTCACACACACTCTCTCTCTCTCTCTCTCCTTTATTATAATAGTGTCATTGGGTCATTGAACTATAGTTATCTTTAGCACTCATATTTTCATCTTTTCACTCTGTGCTTATTGCTTTGTGTGTGTAGTTTCCAGTGTACCACAAAGCATGAGTCTGATTGTACAAAAATGAGGGGATGCATATCATTTCTTTTCTAACATTGCGGGGAAATGGTACCTCTGTAAGAACTAAATTGTTGATCTATGTTGCATGTTAATTAGATTGTTAATTCGATTTTAAAATTATAAAAAAGCAAGGTACGCGTTCTAAAAAAAACCAAAAGAAACAAATAGGAGTCCTGTACTAGGTAATATCATCTTCTACCAGCAGAGGTCACTATAAACCTCGTTAAAAAGCCATCTCAGCAAAACATTTATACACCGGGAACCGTACTACTAGCGCAGACCCCCTATCATTCCTTCACTAGACCATCTCCCTTACGTGTTCTGTTTATTTTGAATGGCACCTGTAGCTGCTGAAATCAATGGAGACTGTTGTCCCTTCAAAGCTTTTGCTTTAGAAATAAGGCATAATTTTATATTGGTGGAGACGTTATAATTGTATATATTTTTCTCTTACCCTTTCTAGTTTCATGTTTTGCAATGCTGAGCTTGCTGGCTTTGTTGAAGAATCCACGGATACCATATCTTCCTTCTTCAAAGTCATTATCTTTAATGGTAGTTTCTAGTGCTAGCCTCTCTTGTTCCAACTTCTCTAATTCCTCTATATAATTGAAAACAACATTAGACATTGGACAAAATCATTACAAAACCAACCAACAAAACCAACATTAGAAAAAAATCACTTACAGTTTAAACTAAATTAAATGCCTAATTGTAATACCATTAAGAGTTATCATTATTATAATGACTATTAATGTACAACAAAATTATTGGGGTAACAATTCTCCTGAAATGAATCCTCCTTGTTGACCACTAGGTATCCAAAAACAGAACTGATATGTTTATATGTCTAGTTTAGACTGTACCACATACATCCATAGCAATTGCATTTCTATATGAGATTAATGCATTCTTTTTTTTTATTTTGAAAATCCACAAGATCAGTTGCAGAAGTCTCACTGTATTTATAGTAAAATAATTTTTTTTTCCTTTCACAGAGACCAAAGCATTTTAGGCAAGTTGTTGTCTTCTGCATCATGAAACTGAGGTACTGTGTTGTGTCATTGCCTAAGGGCCCAATCCATAGTGTAGTGAAATCACTACAATTGTCTTAATGACTTGAAGTGGTTGTGGATCAGGCCCTAAACTGAGAGAGACAGCCTGGTCTTCTGCTTCTTCATCCCCTGCTCTAAGCACAGGACCATACTGTCTCCTACTTAGAGATGCTCAAAAATATTTGGATGTAGACATTGAATAAAGGACCACAGAATATACAAATTACCTGAATATTTTCTCATATTTTGATGTATTTTGAAGCTGTAGAGGCAGATTTAATTAAACAATTCTGTAAATAGAATAATATGAAATATTCCTTTTGTCTTGGGGAAAATAGACTTCTACTAAGAACCCCCCCCCCTTTTTTTAAATATATGATTTGGGGGTATCATAACTAGCATGGTATATGTGTTGGTCCATAATGAGCTTTCTTTTTTGTAAGGAAAGGTACTTATATTAGAATAAGATGTGTACCAGATTAGAGTAAGATATGGTACAAGAGTAATCTCTAGCTGGTATATTACACTCACATGCACTCGTATTTACAAATCATGTGTAGTGCTACTGGTCGTTATTAGCTCTGTTGCCTCTCTGAATTGCTATTATTTCCTTCAGACTACAGTATGACAGCAAAGTGCCTGTGTTTATTAGGACACTATGATAACCAATAACATGGAGTTATTCAAATAAAAAAAATCAATTGTCCTTTTAAATAGTGATGTACTGAATTTAAGTGGAACAGAATGGTTCTTTCTCTGTTTCATAGCCTAATATAGTTTATGTATTATCGCTGCTGATGCTGGGAATTTTAGGCTTAGTTATCATTTCTAGTTATTCTTGGTTCATTTATATTTTTAACACTTTGAACATTTGCTAATTGATTAGGACGTGGTGTTGGTATTTATTATTATTGAACTGGAGTCATACAGAATGCACCTGCACAAAGAGGTTGAAAATAACAGTGGTTTCTTGACGGTTTCCATTACCAGGAACTAAAAATAAAGGTGCTTCTCCTTGGGGTATCAACAGGGAAGATGGCATTGGCTAGTTTGAAATGTTTCCTGTTTTCCTGTTTCTCCATGGTGCACTGCTGTACTGTTCCATGCACACCAGTGTGTTTGGAAGCTGTGTGCTTATTTACTCTAATTCTTTTAAAAAGATATTTAAGGGGTAAAAAAACCTCTTGAATATTCTTACAGGTGTCTTGTTCCTGGATGCTACCTTGCACTAAAGCCCATCTTCCCCAGTGGGCACTTAATTTTATTTTTGTCTGGTTTATATTAAGATTCTTCTATCCCAGCCTTCTCCTTTTACTACAGTTAATACATTTTGGAGTGTGTAGTAACAGAAAACTGCAGAGAAAAAATGAGTGGCAAACCTGCAGCAGGCGGCAGCAGAGAGTCATTATTCTGCTGTATGTATATTCATTTTTGTATAGATTTAATCCAAGTCATGTACAGCAGAAAAAGAGAAATAATTCTTTCTTGGAAACACCAGGACTGATCTCCGTGGCTAGGTTGAATGTCTTCTCATGAGTGGACAAATTCTCAGATAAGAAAATAATTACTGAGTTACCAAATCTCTTTTGATAGATGTCATGTGGAACCCACCAAATGTCATGTGGAGGTGGTGAGATACTCACATTACAAAGAAAAAAACCAACCAAGTCAAGGCAAGTATGTGGATCCCAGAAACTGCTGTCCCATATGCAATCCCAGGTGCCCCTTCCCAATTGCTTCTTCACCCTCATAGCACAGCTCCTTGAATAACTGTACCAAAATAGGTCGTTTTCCTTTCTACCAGAACTATGCACTAGTATTTTCACAAAGGGAACAAAAGTTCCTGGGGGGCGGGGAGCCCTTTGGCTCCCCCTTCCCCAGTCCTGCTAGGTGCCTCTGATCCCCTATGCTCTGGTACAGTCTGGGACCAGGTTGACAATCAGCTGATTGTCTGCTGGGATGGACTCTTTCAACTTTGCGGGTACAGGGGAGTGTCCAGGATTATGATCCCAGGCTCCTCTTGCACTGACAAGTAGTAATGGTACGACTGGGATCTGATCCCTGACTCCACAATCAAACCTCCTGCCCATGTATGTACGGCATGTTAGGGGGCACTGTTGGGACTGGGGATCAGATCCTATCATGCTTTTACATGGCTATATATTAGGGGCCTAAGACAATAGATCAGTTAGCAGGATTTGTCAAGTGTATATGTTTGGATACCATGGGGAAATGAGAGTTTTAAAAACAAGCATGCATTCAGCATTGAAATGCACTGAGGTTGAGTTATTAAATCACTACCTACCTTGAACCTGGAGGACTTGAGATATATCGAACCCTTGGCTAGTTCTGACAATAATTAGGCCTAGCTCAAAATCAAATGCATCACTGAAAAATAAAATTAAAATGATTCAAATTATATAAAACATCTGTTGCCTTTTACATCATGTGAAACACTTAGACCTACCGTTGTTAATGGTCACTGTGGAGCATTATGGGCCATATGCTGCTTGTTATGGATAAAGAAACCACAGGTAGTAAAAGGTTCAGAATTCAGAAAATGTGAATATGTGGGATTCCAGTGATATTTGCCATGAGGAACAGGCCATCCCTTAGGGTAGGCCTTCTCTAGATTTGCTCTATCCTCCCTCTTGGTGTCTCCTGTAGAAGTGGTACTGTCATTGGGTAACCACTTCACAACTGTACCCCATTCTGTCCCCACTGTGGGATAGAGCATGTTTTAATTCTGGTTGATCTATGAATAGCTTGTAGGCCAATTTACAGTTAGAAATTCAGGTGCTCCTTGGAGGAGCATGTTTCAGAGTAGCTGCTTCCTGTCCTGGTCCCAGACCACATAGCTACTGAATCTGCTTGGCATTCACAGATGCAGCTCGCTGTGCCAAACCAGGGGTGATATTTTTGTTTGTCTTGTGGACAAATATCTTTTAGGTCCTAGGCACTTCATGAGTGAACACAGATCCCCAAAATGAAAAGCTAATGCAATAAGCCTTTATACTACCTAGATTTATACTTTCATTGTTAGTTACTAGAAGCATTTATACTGTGCAAAGGATCAATAATATAAACATCAGTAGGAAATAAGATTATTACATTGAACCATAACTTACTGTATAACGCCTACATAATTTTCAACTTGCATGGCAGAGGCATTCCTCCAGTCTTTTTTAAATCCGAGCACCAAGGTATTTGGTTTCATTCTACCCAAACCTGAGGCCTAACAATATTAAAACATTGCATGAAAAGGTGCGGAAACAGTCTCTTGCTGTAAATGAGAAATAATGGCAAAAGATAACTGAAGTAATGTTCTGGAGACTCTTAAGATTAGATTGCATTTTGTGAATGTCCTTCATGCCCGTACCCAAGCAGAAAGTAGAAAGATTAGCTCTAAATCATTCCAGCTGTAAATGGTTTTTAGATGATAGAAATGTGGTTTGGCTAAATTAGCATTCATTTGCATTTCTTCTGACATGCTTTCATTAAAATGGTTCAATAACTTAAAATCAAGAGAGAGTTCAGTCTGCTGTTTGTGTGCTCATTCTAACGTAATAGCCCAAAGCTTCTTGCAGTTGGGAACAGTTCTCTTGGTTTGGAATGTCTGGTAGACAAATTAAGTTTTAAAACTTCAAACATGCAGAGGAGTTTAGTTCCTCTACAGATGAATTCCTATAGTTCAGGAATTTGTGCCACCCCACAGAGGAGATGGTCCCAAATAGCTGAGGATGCTTAATAAGTAAAAAGTCATTTCCAAATACCTATGAATAAGGAAGTAAGATGAGGTACAACTTCAGAAAGGAGTCTGAATGTTAAAATCTGGATCCAAATTCAGGAGTTATCGAATGTAGGCTACCTCCTGGTGCCATCTAATCTAATTTGACAAGATATGAATGCAGACTAAAAACAAAACTGTGTATTAGGAACTTCTTATTAGACTATACCAATAGACCAAGCATTGTACTTGCATATTTTTATGGCTAACAAGAAAAGATATGGATAAAGCTATGGGAAAAATGTTTTATGAATGATAGTAATGCATCTGAAATATATATATATATAAATGCATAGCTTGTTTGCAAAACAATTTTATATCGATTTATTCTGGTATTGAACTGATGATTTTGCCACCCTGTCAGCTACTGAAAAGGAAAACATATATATTTAATCATGCATTTGACTGTGGTCAGGGCACATTAAAAAGTGAAAAGATCATCAAGAGATCTTAGAAGTATCAGAAAGGGCTCCTGATCAGAAAACTGTTGTGCACAAACTCAGGGTGAAGAATTCTGTTGGGCTTTAAAGCAACAAAAGGATCTTTATTACCACATTGTGACATTCATCAGTACTGTCCATTCAGCAAATGTGCTCAAATCCACAATGTGTTATCAATGAATCACTAGTACCAGGGAGTCGATTAAAAGGCTTTTGGATGTATCCAGAGTGATGTGTTTTTTTCCACAGAGCATTTTGTGAGTGAGAAGGGTGGAAGCTTTCCCAACTTTTGCCTCTGACATACAAGTTTAACCACGTACATATTTAGGTGTGAGAGAGGACAATAGGGAATCTAAAAGCAGAGCCAGTTTAGCCTCTGACAGTGCTGTCTTCAAAAACGTTTAAGTTAATTTTACTGGACTGTTGAAAGCAATCTGGAATGTATCTGGAGAAATAGAAAGATATTAAGCTGAGAACATTTATTGAGTTTGATGGACTTCATTGTTTGCAAAATATTATATGTGATGACTTCTATTACATGGAATATAAAAATACACTCTAATGTTTAATATGCTGCATAATACCAACCAACAGAATTCATTTGTAGTGCATGAGTGTTGGCTGCATAGGCATTTGTATGGTGCCCTAAAGGCATCTCCGTTTTTGTAATAGGAGTTCGTTCATTTAGGTTACAATCAATCGGCTTTGTTCCATAGTTCTATAGCCCAGAACCAAATCTGTTCATGAGGCAGCCTGTAATGTAAACTGGGGTATCCTCAGGACACCCTTTACATTTATAACACACTATCCACATATACAAGACCTTTTAAAAAGTAAACAGTAATGCTTTACATAAAGGGATGCTTTGATGTATCACTCCTATGTATGCTCTGTAAATAAAAAGCTTACTTGAAGGAGACTTTTGACTCCATCTCTAAAGCTGTCAGCTGCCACTGCAGCATAAAAGGCTTTTCTTTTGTTCTTTGTAAGCCAAGCCTGCTTTTTTGCCATGCCACTGTTCATCTCCTGAACACACAGCTTGCGTGGTCCCTGCATGATACAATAAAATATTATTAAGAAGACTTTGTATTATACATCACGGTGATTTTGAAGGAGTTACCTAGTCTGCTGCGTGAGGAAATGTTGAGAGTCAGAAAAATACATTTCCAAAAAGGGTCCATAGAGATTCAACCCTTTGAAAAGAACCGTACTGCTAACATAATTCACATTCTGTTCAAGAGGGCTGAGGCTGTTAATGCTACTTAAATATAGTGATTCTGACAGAAAGAAGGACTACTATGAATTGTAACAACTTAGAAAAATATCTAAGATGTGGTGAAGCATCGCAGAGTGAATAAACTCTCTTCCTGACTTGACTGCATAAGCAACCTTACAGGAAGGCTCAACAGATCTTAACATAGTCATTAAGCTACCATCTATTAATAATCAGGCAAAGGGTTTTCAACACCCAATTCGATACACAAATGTCTTTGTTACTAAGTTCTGTGTCCAGCTGACAATTTAATTGGGCAAAACCCACCTTCCATTTGTCATGTGACACAGATTAGATGAATCACTGACTGACTCAGCAGAAGAGGAGAGGAGGAAATGGACAAAAAGTACCTTCCACAGTGGTACAGCCCTGGGGATATTGATATTTATGTGAACAAATGTAGTCTAATACAAAAGTTTATTAGCATTACAAAGACTCAGAATCAACATTTGGATGACAGGGTGGGATGGTGTGGGTTATCTCTATATCTGCACAAAATGAAGTTCATTATTTATGTATTGAACATGTGTCTGAACTTGCCAAAGGCAAGTCTGTTGAAGTGATTTCCAGTCAGCTGCCCTGCCCAGGAAAGGTGCTTGACATCTCATTGAAAAACAGTCACTGGCAAGTCATCAAGGCTGCAGTCTGGAGCCAATGACTCTGCTCACACTGACAATCCTTGCAATCTGGAGCCAGTGACTTGGATTGCCTCTCAATTATTGTTTTACTCCTATAGAATAATGGTTTTTTCCCTGATTAGATGGCCAGGGAGGGAAGTGGGGAAAAGGACATATCCCAGCACAGCTGATTTCCTTCATTTGGTGAGGTTGTATTCTAGCCACCCGGACTAGAATTATGAGTGGGGTGCTTCTCAATAAAGAGGATTGACAATTACTATATGTAAAGTAGACTGCTCACATTGACAGTCAGTGGACACTCAGTAGGGGTGAGATTTATGCTAGGGCCAGTTGCATTCAGGAATGTTGTTTCTAAACTTCTTTAATTCTGTAATAATGCTTTCAAGCAAAGTTTCTGTGGTCCTAGGTTTGCATTTTGTGGTGTTTTCCATGTTGACCCCATAAGGGGTTAAACTCGAATCCCAGACTGTCAGCAAGTATGGTGGAATTGTGAGGAAGCACATTTAAGTGACTGAATGGGGCAGCTCAGGAGGCTGAAGAGTAGCATCCTATGCCTCAAGCAAGAATGGAGAGAGGCAGAAGGCAGGGTGGAGATGTACCTTATAGACTCACTAAATCAGAGTTGCATATGCTTTTGCAAGCCTGACCTCACTTCATCAGATACTGTGACAGGATATGCACAGAGCAGTCTACCAAATAGAGAGCTTAATTTGAGTACAAGAAAAAATGGCAGATGAGATCTGAGCCCTTGAAGGATATCCTTATATACCCAGAGCTAGAAAAATGGACTAGAGGCTAAACAGACCCACTTAGCATGTGGAGCCCAGATCTGGGTTCCTTTGTGAGACACCTGATTGAAGAGTGGCACAAAGCCAAGTGGTTACAATCAGTTTGTTATTTTAGTCCATATTACTTTCCCATATGGTGAACTCATAAAAAGGTTTTACACAGAATCTTTTCCTTTACTTAATTTGTTTCCCCTCCTTCCAGGGTATTTGAGCATGGCAAGCTGCCATACTGTTGCCAAAGGAACAGACAAGTAGAGTAATAAGTAATAGATCCTCTAATATAGAATAATCTACTGTAGGTGGGGACAGCTTTAGTGGAAAAACCTCCCCTTCTACACTTACATCCAGACCTTAGTGGGAAAACAGATGGTTCCTTTGAACTCATGGTAGGAAAACTTCTGTACATATCATTATTTAAAAGTGTTACTTAAAAACACTCACTTTTTAAAGGGAATTAATATGTAGTAGTTTTCTAATAAGCTAGTTTTCTAATAAGCAACATACATTAAAAATACTCAGGTAAAAACTATATTTTCTGTTCCATGTGAAATTCCATGTTTGATATTTCTCCCTATTCCATAACAGTATGAAAACAAAGAATCGTGAACCTTTCCTCAATATTCCGGGTAAAAAAATGGAGACAATCAAGACATTTAATTTTGATAAAACTGAAATATTGCATGTAAATAAAATGCAGTGCAATAAAACAGTGGCAGCCAACCTTTTTGGTGATCATGCCAAAATTAGCCCACACCCTACCTGACTGCCACTCCAGTCCCCTTCCCCTGCCCTATCCACTGCTCTGCTTTCTGCTTCCTGCCTGACTTGCTGCTCTGCTTCCTGCCCTATCTGATGCTGTGCTGCCTGCCTCCTCCCAAATCCGCTGTGTAACATATACAGGGGGTGCACATACCTCCTTGGCAGTTTGGCCACCCCTGTAATAGAATTTAAAAGACAGTTTTAGCCCAAAGGGTGTTTTGCAATAAACAAATGAAATGTTCCTTTCCAGAAATGTCTGTCTCATTGAAACTTTTCCCCATGAAACAAAATTTTGTTAAAATGGATGTGTTGGAGCAAGGCATTTTGCTTTAGATAGAACAGTTCCATCAGAAACTTTTCTAGCCAGCCAGGCAATAACATTACGAAAGGATATGTTAAATAACCCAGCAACCTGTGAGGGCCCCGTGTTAAGTGCATGACTTTTAAATTGGCTCAGAGCCTGGGAGTCCAGGCTTTGTGTGTCCCATATATTTCTGGCCTCTTCATGCCTTTTTCTCTTTTTTTTTCATGTTCTCCCCAAGCTGGAGTCCCAATGATTTTCTCCTTCACTGTCATGACACTATATTCTGAATCCACAGAAAATTAATTGAAGTTTGCCTGATCTAACTGGTGTAACTGAGAGAAAAATGTGATCCTCGGTTTTTCTCAATAATGTTGAGTTTTGGGATCAATACTTTACATTTTGTTAAAGGGTCTGTCACTAATAGTTACATTTGTTAGAGGCTCAGATTGTGCCCCTTTTCTTCCCAGTTGCAAACCTTTTTGTGCTTGGAGACAAAGGAGCTCAAATGAACTCCATGTATCATTGCCTGATTTTCTTTTCTATCCATCCCTGAACAGTCAGTTACCACATCCCCAAAAGATAATAGAGACCTGCTGTCCTTTGGCAGAAGGGAGTGGAGGACACTCTCTGATGTTCATGGCACTGGGTCCCACAACTTCATATGTAACCAGCTGAATGAGGCAAATCATGTTAATGCCATGTAAAACATTCCTTATTATCTACATTTTAAGGTACCCATAAGCATAGTGTCCAGCACAGTTATATATTACTTTGTAGCCTCCACAGGCCAGTAAGCTCAGCAACCCCATCAGAGCAAGCTGTGGCAAGAAAGTGCTTATAAATGATATTTATGGGCATTATAGTATTCCCAATAACAACACATAGCTGTTTTTATCACCAGCTTATTTCCACAGTTATACAAATCACAGAGGTCCATTGTGTCACTGTTTTACTACCCTCTAAACTAAATTTAGCTTAAACTGCAGGAGAAAGGATAAACATACAAATGCTTATGCTAGCACAACAGACTTGTGCTGTATATAGACTTAAATGAAATCTCCTAGCGCTACATGGGAAGTGATAATATTAGAGGAAAGGACTCAGTAAAACAGAAAACTTGCTGAAGCCAGACTTTATGAAGTTGTGTCATTTAACTAAACCTAATTCTGCACACAGTGAAGTCAGTGACACGTTTAGTAGAGTGGTCAAGGGTCAGGGTCCTACACTTAAAAACTCATTTTTATTGGTAGAACTTCACTGTCGGTAGTTGAGAAATGTTACCTGGACTTAACCAGCTCTACACTGGGTGTTTCCTCAACCTTTGATAGCAGTTTGTTCCACTCCTCAATTTGTTCTAACAAAGTTTGTCCTATTTAAACTACCATTATTATTGATTCTGCCTTTGTTGAAAGACTATTTGATCCCTATCCTCTTTATTGCATTCTTCTGTGTATAGACTGGTAGCTTTTTATCATGCAATAAGCAATATTATTTCTTAGTTTATTCCTTTCTTCAGAAGGTCTTAGCAAAGGATATTTTTCTGCAAAATGGAATAAGTTTGGTTATTGTCATTATGTAGACAGGCAAGCTGAACCACAGTGAGGTTGAACAAGGTTAAGAGTGCAAGTCAGTGATGCACCCAGGAACAAAACTTGAGTATCTCAGTTCCTGGGCTCTGTTCTCAGAACTGCGCTGCCCCCTTCTCCCATTGCATCTCTATGAGGCATTTACCAGTAGGCTCCAAATCAGCTATCTTTCTTGTCTAGATTTATCTCAAAATTCATTGACATTGCATATTTCTTCCATATTCTGCACAGAAGGCCACTGGCACCAGTGGGAGCACTGTGTGCTAGATTACTAGAGGACATACAGCTCGCCCTTACTTTTAAAGTTCACATGCAAAGACCTTACCGTGTATACTTCACAGCAAATGCAGAGTCCATTACTCTTTGTGAATGAATGTGTGATATCTAGCAGGGCAGGTCTTGTCATGGGTGCTCCTGTTAATACAATGCACTGGGGTCTGCAGGAGGAAAAAGAGACTGTGTTTGATCAAGGATGTGTTTATCCTGAGCTTCTCAGCATTTCCTTTCAAACCTTACCTGAAATTTTTCACGTGATCTTCCACTGTAGTTAATGCCAGTGCACTTTCTAAGGCATTAACATAGTAAAGAGCCTGTGCAGATGAGCCCCAATTTACTTCTGCATATAACAAAGAAAAACATTGCATGTTATGCCATAGATTTTTTTTTCTAAGTTTTGTTACAAATGTCAGCAATCAAGTTATCTATGAGCCGTAGCATAATGTGTTCTATCACGCCTCCTCCACACAAGTGATGGAACAAAATTAGGTTACTGGAATAAAATATGCTTGTGTCATGTGATACAAATACAAACAGGCAAATAAGCCCTGTCCCATTATAAGAAAGCATGAAAAATGTTCTTCCTCTGCTTAAGAAATGTTTTCCTCTCTGTTCCATTAACTCTCTTCCTTTCTCCCACACAAAGAATGGACATCCCTGAGTAAAGCATTTGATATGGAACTTCAACAAATTAAAGAAGCCATTAGGAAGGAACATTACAAGCTCCGGTGAGTTAAAAATGACCTGCTTTCAAAAAAGAAAATCAACAATAAAGTGCATCACCCACTGAGTCATGTCAACCAACTACAGGTCAGTTAGCTTTTCTATTGAAACCTTACTACAATATCTTCTTTACTACTGTGTACCATGTATCCGAGGCAAAATTTTTCAAGGAGTCCATATGCGATAAGCTAGTAGAAGGCAAAATTCTGAATGACAGCCAGCAGTGCTTTGTTGTGGGTAGGTCATCTCTGACTAACCTCATCTCCTTCAATGACCAGGTTACTCATCACCTGGATAAAAGAGATGAGTTGGACATCATTTAGTTGGACTTTGACTTAATGTCCGATGAGACTCTTAAGGTAAAACTAGGGGACTATGAGCTCAACAATTCAACGGTCAGATGGGTGGGACACTGGCTGCAGGGTTGGACCCAGAGGGGACTAATAGATGGAGCTGGGTTGACCTGGCAGAAGGTGGCCCATACAGTCCCCCAGTGGGCTGGGAGAGTGGGTAGGGGATGGGGCCTGTTTGATTTGGAGATTTGGCCGAGTTGGTGGTGGGTGAAATGCCAAATCAGATTCGGCCGAATCGATTTGGGACAGTGATTCGAATCAATGGATCGAATCACTGTCCCTCGAATCGACTGAATCCGAATCTGAAGTGAATACTAGCCACTTCTCACAGGCCTAGTAGTAAGCCATAGCTGCTCACCCTTAGACCAGTGGGAGAGTAGAAGGACTAGTGCCCCATAATTCTTCTGTGGCAGAAGCACAACTGTCAGGCAACTCTCAAGATCTGGATGGGTAGAAGTTGAAAATGTACTTCCTAAAGGTCCAGTGGCAAGGTTGCTTATTGCTGTTTTCTACATCAGATCAGGAATGGAAAGCAGGTGCCCCAAGTCCCTGAAAACACAAGTTACGTGAGGGTCATTCATAGACTTTTTGGGGGGTTGGACTTTGAGCATTGTCTTGGAAGTCCAAGTACAAACCCTCAGGGATTGGTTGTGTGCGCTTTACTCAAGACTCTTGGCTTGCCAGAATTTAATCATTCAGTTGAATGGATCAAAAATTGCTTTCCAAAACCCACATCTTTCTTTCTTTTCTTTTTTGTCCTGATATTTTTGCTGTATTTTTTATACTTGTATTTGGTTGAATGAAGTCAAACTGGAAATAAATTATTTTCAGGTTCTGTTCTGTTGTGTTTTAAAATTGGGAACAAGTCCGCATTCACCAGTGCAGAGATGGCATTCTATGTGATCAGAACATTTCCTTTTCTCTTTGTCTTTCCCCATGGTTGCAAGGAATATTATGTATCTCACAGTATCACTCAGCTGTGGTAGAAGTTACTGCCTTGGTGAGATGGAGAGAGTTTTATACAGATGTCTCATCAGTGCACAGCTGTCAGATCTGTTGCTTGAGTATTAGTTCAATACACTCCGTTCCCCACTTACCATTCAGAACCTCTGACTTGGGCTAGCTTGCATGGCTTGAGATATAAATTTGGACTCAGATTTGATTTAACATCATGCGCTGGAATTCTCAATTATGCAGCAAGGAAACAAGCAAAATCACTCAAATGCTAATAACCCTCCAGTGGCCTTCCTGCAGTTCCCGCAAAGACAGGAAAATTCTCCAAAAATCAATACCACTGAGCAGGAACTATCCTAGAGCATTCCTGCACAAATAATATTTAACACTGCAGAGTTCACTTAGTGATCAGCCCCTGCATTTAAGCACTCAGGTTATCCTAACTTAGGGTAGCTACAAAGCCATCTTCAAATTATTGTTTCAACACTGATGCTGCAGTAGCCGCACAAATGGGTAGAGACTTCTGGGGATATTTCTCATTATTCTTTGTGCTCTAAACATTACGCACCTCTGTGATTCTATCCCAGTGGGAAAATGACTCTGGGAATGACACTAGCAGATGCTCTGTTGGTTAGGCAGGCAGGGTACCAGTCTATGTGAAAGCTTCACTTGAGCTTTAATCTACAGCCCCATGAACAAGCTAGCTCTGGTAGAAAGCACCTCCAAACTCTGAGATGAGTGTGGATGGGAGGCACCCCACTGTGAACTCTGCAGTGAAGATGTACCCCTAACATTTAAGAATTGAAATGGGAGTGTATCACAGGGTCCAGTGCCAAGTTGAAAGCTGTCCCTTAGTACAGGTGATGCTGCTGAAACAGCATGAATCAAAACTGTCAATCTTAATCTAACACCTCTTTGGGAGGCTTTTATGTTTGAGCCAGAAAGGGCCTGTTTCTTAGAAACCTCCCACAGAGGTTTCGTAGCACTAGGATGTAGCAGCTGCAGTCTGAAAGACAGGATAAGGCCTTTGATTTGGGAATGAATATAAGTGTTTGTAGCATCTAAGAGGATTGGATTTTGTGTTCATGGGATTTCCTTCCTATTTCCGAGAGAGAAGGAAAAGCATCTTTAAGAAGGAGCTATGTTTTGGAGACTTTAAAAGGTGTTTGCTCCTTGTCCCAGATTTATTCAGTGCTCTTGGCCGTTGCCTACACACAGAAGTTGTATTAGTTTAGAAACTGATTTAACTAGTGCAGTGTCTTGGGTGGACACTTGCATTAGTTTATGCCTAGTATCTGTTGAAGCTGTTTATGAGCCAGCTTCAAGTTGATTTAAGAGCATTCACACACCAAGATGCACATTTTTAACTAAATCAGTTTAAAATTTATACCTGAAGTTAAACCGATGCAACTTAATATTTAACCTGGGCCTTGGACTCTTCTGGTATTGCTACCAAAAATCAACATTGTTTTGCCAAAATCAATACTTAGAATAGGATTTCACTTTAGTACCTGGGAGTCTCCAGTCCTCTTTTAAAAATTGATTATATGGAAGAGGAAATAATCATAGGCTATAGACTTAGGGAGAATTATGAGGTATACTGTAGCTGCATAACAAATACAAAACAGTAATGAGGTATTCCAGTCTTACCTGGCTTTTTGTATGTCACATAAATATAGAGGAAGAGCTCAATGGCATAAGTGATAAGAGCTGCCCACCAGTTGATAACAAACATGACGCCACAGCACAATGCAGCTCCAAAAAGTGATACCCACATGTTGTAATATCTGAACGCAGGTCTCCACCCTGTTTAAATTAGAATAGAGGAAATCTGAGCTACCAGAGACTTAGAGGGGAAATGCTGAAAATCACAGGCTTTTCTTTTTACACATGTAGGCACTTCTGTGTGCACTTTCACTGTTGCATGCAGGTAATGGGAGGCATATGCAAAAAACTTGTACATGAAAGGAATAGGAATGTCCCTTGCGTGCGCGTAGATGGAAACTGATTTGAGACTTTGCTATTCAGACCTTTAGGTCTCTGCTGATGTGCCCACTCTGGTTTTAAACATTCATATGCTTTTGCCAAATCACAGATCACTGATTCAGAACTAAAAATAGATTTTCCTATAACTACAAGTAATGGCACGTTCTCTTCTTTTGCTGCATGCACATGCATATATAAAACTCATTAATGTTAATGAAAGTTATATGCTTGCTGAGAGGCTACATTGCAATACTGTAAGTGCACCTGTCTTTTAAATGTAGAAATTGTTTGACATCACTGGAAAAAATGCAATTGACTTTAAAAAGATATTATTCCT
>NW_005842352.1:780729-805536 GCF_000455745.1 Alligator sinensis
TCCCCTGCTAGTAATTTAAATGATGGAGCAAACGGTCTACCTCCATGGTTTGTAGGTCTCTGCCAGGTGTTCTGTAGCAGAAATTCTTTGGATAAGGAAAAATACTGAAGATATAAGGGGAGACTGAGCAGCCCTAACATGGATCACAATAATAATGATGGAATGGGAAGTCTCTGTGCTCTGAAAAAAAATTGCAGTCATACAGCCTTGCAATTATGAACATCTATCACTATGACTTGGCAGGAACCACAGAAATTAGTCAAAGGAAGTGAGAAAAAGGGGAAAATGGCTATGGTTTTGTCTGAAATGTTAAGTAGCCACAGAATCATGACTGATGTACACATGAAGTGCACAGAGGTAATTTGTGCTGAGCTCTATGGCAGCATAGAGCAGATCTGCATTTGTTCAACTGTGCAGATAATTAGCAGAAATGTTAATCTTTTCTGCCCTCTGAACAACTGGCAGCATGCCTACCTATATAACAGGAGCTAATATATATATGTTTATGCAACTGTTGTAGTTTTTTCACACTGGAAATAAAGAATGTATTTCTCTACTGTTTGAAATGAATAACTGGTTTGCAACAGCAGGAAATTGCCTTTAGTATTGGTTAAAAAGGAAATAATTCAGATGATTCTCCTTGTTACCGGTTGCCAACCCTTCATTCTTGAAAATAATGAGGATGATTCTGTCCACAGAGACTTGCACACAGACATGGGTCTATTCACTTTCTTGTTACACAAAGATGGAGAAAAGTACTTCATCATTGTACTTCTTATCCCAAGCTAGCAGAGTCTCGGCCAAAGAGTAAAAGAATCCTTTTCAGCTTGGAGGATTCAGTTGGCAGTATGAAGAGTGTATGTATTTCTCTACAAATCTGGTACTGGCCAGGATATACCCCAAAACCATTCTGGTTGGTTGTATTTTACTGTTCTACTCAATCTCTTCCAAGGGTTATCAATTCAAGCAGTATAGCACACTCTACTTCTGTACATACTAGTTGAGGGCATAATTTGCTTAACTGAACTGTATAATACAAACCAGCCTCAGTCTTTTTGCCAATTTATATTATAACAAGCGTCAATTACCTGCTTATCAGTGAAGTACAAAAGATACTTAAGCATGTAGCATCTTTCAGAATAACTTCCTTTTTGTAATATAATTATAGCCTTGTTAACTGCATAGAAATGGTGAAGTGGAAAATGCCATTAAAGGGCATCTATTAGAAGCTTTGTAAAATATGGGAGTTAGTCAGTTTTGGGGTCCCTATCTGCCCTCATTTTTTAAGCTTCTAATAGCAGCCCTGAAATTGAAGCCTTGAAAATGATGGAGCTAATCAGTTTCAGGTCTGCTAATTCCACCACACTGGGTACGTCTACACAAGACACCTACTGCAGAGTTGCCAAGTTAGCTCTGCAGTAAATGTCTCAGCATATATGTGTGAGACCCTATGGGTCTGCAGGAAACAAATAAACTCCACAGCAGGGTAGCACTTGTATTTACAAGTGCTACCCTGCTGTGGAGTTTGTTACTCTGCAACACCACATGTGTAGATGCTGACCCAGCTGGGTGGGGCATGAGGGTGCTTCAGGGTGGGGGCTGCCTCCTGGCTAGCCCCACACCTTCATGCACCAGCCAGCCACCCTGCAGCATGTTAAGCACGGTTGGAGCAGCCCAGGGCTGGCAGGCTGACTGTCCAGGGCCCCCTGCCAGCCAGAACTGCTCTGACCTGGCTCACCATGCTGCAGTCACAGGTACACATTCAGGCAGCATGCCCAGGAGTAATAAACTATATATTATAACTATAAAATATATTGCCTTGGATTAAAAGCATGTGTAGATGTGCCCACTGTGTATCTAATGAGTATTGTTTGGGTAAGTGTATCGTACTCTGGGTAAATACACAGTCTTTTTCATGCCCAAATTATAGTTTCATAGTTTCATAGTTGGTAGGGTCGGAAGGGACCTAAGCAGATCATCAAGTCTGACTCCCTGCCATGGGCAGGAAAGGATGCTGGGGTCAAACGACCCTGGCTAGGTGACTGTCTAGCCTCCTTTTGAAGACCCCCAGGGTAGGAGTGAGCACCACTTCTCTTGGAAGTTGGTTCCAGCTCCTAGCCGCCCTGACTGTGAAGTAGTGCCTCCTGATGTCTAGCCTGAATCTACTCTCAGTCAATTATGGCCGTTATTCCTTGTTACTCCCAGTAGGGCTTGGGGGAACAGGGACTCTTCCATAGCCTGCTGGTCCCCCTTGGCAAGTTTATAGACGGCCACCAGATCCCCTCTCAGCCTTCTCTTGTGGAGGCTGAACAGGTTCAGGTCCCTTAGCCTCTCCTCGTAGGGCCTGCACTGCTGCCCCCTGATCATGTGAGTGGCCCTCCTCTGGACCCTCTCGATGCTGTCCACATCCCTCCTAAAGTGCGGCGCCCAGAACTGGATGCAGTAATCCAGCTGCGGCCTGACCAGTGTTGCATAGAGGGGAAGGATCACCTCCCTGGACCTGCTCGTGATGCATCTATGGATGCATGACAAGGTGTGGTTAGCTTTCCTGACCGCATCCCCACATTGGTGGCCCATGTTCGTCTTGGAATCAACGGTGACTCTAGGATCCTTTTCTGCCTCTGTGCTGACAAGAAGGGCGTTCCCCAGCCTGTAGGTATGCTACTGGTTCTTCCTCCCCAGGTACAACACCTTGCATTTGTCAGTATTGAAACCCATCCTATTCTCATCCGCCCACCTCTGTAACCTGTCCAGATCTAGTTGTAGCCTGTCCCTCTCTTCTAGCATGCCCACCTCTCCCCACATCTTAGTGTCATCTGTGAATTTGAACAAGGTGCTTTTAACCCCCTCGTCCAAGTTGCTGATGAAGAGGTTAAACAGTGCGGGCCCAAGGACCGAGCCCTGTGGGACCCCACTGCCCACATCCCTCCAGGTCGAAAATGACCCGTCCACCACCACTCTCTGGGTGCGGCCCTCCAGCAAATTTGTGACCCATCTGACTGTGTAGGCATTGACACCACGGTCGCCTAATTTTTTAATGAGAATGGGGTGAGAGAATCAGTGTTGAAGGCCTTCCTAAAGTCCAGAAAGACTACGTCCACCGCGACACCTGCATCCAAGGATTTTGTGACCTGGTCGTAAAAGGCAACCAGGTTGGTCTGACAGGACCTGCCTCTAATGAACTCACGTTGTTTGTCCTTAAGCATAATCTCCCCTGTTGGCCCCTCATGGACATGCACCAGGATAATTCTCTCAAAGAGCTTTCCCAGGACCGAGGTAAGACTAATGGGCCTATAGTTTCCTGGATCCCCCTTCCTCCCTTTTTTGAAAATGGGGACCATATTGGCCCTTTTCCAGTCCTCTGGCACCTTGCCAGGGCACCATGGGTGCTCATAAAGCTGTGGCAGGGGTCCCTCAATGACCTCTGCCAATTCCCTCAACACTCTGGGGTGGAGATCGTCAGGACCTGCTGATTTGAACACATCCAGTCCCACCAGAAGTTCCCTGACTAGGTCTTTACTGACCCTGGGCCTGGCTGCGCCTCCCCTGGGTCTGCCCGGGATCCCAGTGTGGGGGATGTCCCTGTCCCTGCTCAGAAAAATGGAAGCAAAGAGTCTGTTAAAGAGGTCAGCTTTGTCATCTGGTGCGACCACCAGATTTCCAAGCATGTCCTGCAGAGGCCCCATGTTACTCAGTACCTTCTTTTTACCCACTATGTATTTAAAAAAGGACTTCTTGTTATCCTTGATCCGGGACGCTAGTCCCAGTCCCATCTCTGCCTTAGCCTTCCTAACAGCCCCCCTACAATCTCGAGTAATGGAGGTATAATCCTCCTTGGTGATGGCCCCTCCCTTCCATTGGGTGTACACCTCCATTTTGGCTTTGAGACGTTCCTAGATGCTTTTGGTCTTTGCACTTAAATGGAGGACACTGTCGTCTAAGTTATTAATTTTGTGCAAATTTCCCTGCAGATCTTCTGCACTCATTGAGAGAAGACCATGATGCCTTGGATGGCTGTTTCTCCTTCTCTTGCTCCCCCCTCCCCCTCCATTACTGCTGTAGTTGTGACAATGGTTGATTTCCAGCTAGGATGTCTCGGTACCCTGGAGTGTCTAGGGATCCTTTCAGGGGTGCCATACAGTGTTTGTGCTGTTAAGTGTGAAAACATGATTCACAACGTAAGCCCAGGGATTTCAAATAGAGGAATCCATAGTGTAAAAACCATTCTGCCCTGTTGTGGTTTTTCTGAGTTCTTTGCAACAGAAGAATTGCTCTATTGTCTGCTGTCCAAAAATGAATGGAAACTAAGAGCTGGCATTTTCTAAAGGGTACCTTGAGTCTAAAAAGGTTGAGAACCACTGAGCTATGCATACTTTCTCTATGTGACTGATGGGCTGCACAGACTTTTTAAAAGGGGAGTGATGATGGAAGTGTTCTCTGCCAGGTGTTCTATAAAAGAGATTCTTTAGAGAGGGAAAACACTGAACATGCCAAGAAGTAGCCTTTTTTCCTTCCCTGAGATTTGTCTTATGCAACATAGGTGCAGGAAGCATAGGTGCCTCTACATCCCAGAATCAAATTACAGTTGTGAGAATTAGCCCTAAGCCTTGCGTAGATTTGCCTGTCTTCAGGAGGATCATGTTCAGGCCTTACATAATTTTACGGATGCTATGTTTAAGATATACTCCTTATTCATGTTCAGTATGATAAACTGTGAGGTTTACATTGAATTCGGAGAAGCTTATAAAACTAACCTGGAGATTTTGCATATGATGCATGAAAGCAAGAAAAGTTAATAAGTGCATATGAAGCCAGGAAGAAGTTGGAGATGATGGGTGCAATGGTGTTCAGTTCAGCTGAAAGAAAGAAGCACAAGTTAGATGCCATATGCATGTTTCTCTGAAGGGGTTTTGGATGGACAGCTGTTTCTTCAAACTATAAAGGTATCTGGATATAGCAGAAGTCTGTTTCCCCTGCAGAGCTTGGACATCCTCCTGGTCATTCTAACTGCAGGTCAGCTTGTGATATCCTCACTCATGTGCCAGGCCTGACTGTGGAAGCTGTCTCACTGATTTTAATGAAGCTGCTTATGATGTAAGGGCCTATTTAATGCAAGGACATCACAGTTTGGATCTTTGGCTTAATTATTTTAAGATGTAATTAGAAAGGTCATGTGATTCCTAAGAACAAAAGGGGTATTGTGACCTTTACTTATTCCTTTTCAAAAGACAGTTTAAAATTTCTCCACCAAGCCCTTCAATTCTTGACCCAGCATTTGATTATGAAGTATTATGACAAATTCACTTAGGACTCCAGAGATCCCAAACCACCACGGTGGTGTTGAAATATGGATGATAGATGTGGACATCTCCTAAGCACCAGTACTTTGACATTGTGCTGAAGTCCTTGGGAATTTACTATGTGGAACGCTTTAAAGGATGTTCTGTCTTTTCTTGAGATTTGGAATGTAATGCCAAATAGAAAAACTCAAAAAAAAATGGTTAATTGGATGTAACTAATTTTTTAAGGTGTTGAACATGTGCCTATCCCTTGAAGTCAACTGGAGCTGCCAGGTGCACAGCACGTTTACAAATCAGGCCATAATAATTTACTTTGCCTCCTGGTCAGATTATGGGCCTTTGAGAATAATGTGTCACTGCTTTCAGTGGGAGCACATACATGCCTGCATAATTGCTTAGTCAAGTTACTGATTTCTTTGTCCTTGAGCTAAATATTCAAATATCAACTTCCACAATTTCAGTATGACTTCCTGCCTGCCTGAAATAACTTACTATTAGCACCTCTAGAGTAGGTGTTCATCTATCACGCTTTCCTTGTACACCAAACATTTCAGTTAAGATTATTTTGACTTGAGCATGGGCTTTGAGAACTCAGTGCAGGTGGTCAATGCCCATAAACAAATATTCTTGCCTTAAGCCAATGTTAGTGGATTGCGAATAGTATGTGGCCACAACTGGCTAATGCTCTGCAGTTGAGCCTCTCTGCTGGCTGCTTGATTAATGATAAAAGAATGAGATATATTAATAATCAATGATCACATAAAATGCATTCCACACTTTGCACTTTAGATTTTCTCACAAGATGAAAATAATTTAAAAGACTTAGTTTAGAATTACAGTTAAATACCAATATGGATAGTGACTTAACAGCAGATATTTTTATGGTGTAAGAAATGGAAAAAAATGTAAACTCTCACATATTTGTTTCTGAGTTATAGTAGGGTAGCAGCAGTTGTACAAACCTATCAAAATGAATGCCATAGCAATAACGAAAGTAAGAATATATCCTCTGATTGGCTCGTTGTTTTTTCCATAACCTTTGGCAAAGAAATGGAGTGCTTTGTAGATGTTATCCTTGCAAAGAGCCTGGTGGACAAATTGGAACTTAATTCAGTTAACTAGTGCTTTCTGTATTAGAAAAAAAAATATTAGTAAAGCAGGTGTTAAGTTACACAGGGTCTAATAAAAATAACTGTATCTATCTTGGGTGTATCAAATATGTCAATTGCTACAGATGTAAGCACTCAAACAATATCTTATAGTAGATAAATAAACTGTGACATTTAAGAAAAAGTACATTGTAAGCATTATTTCAATAGTTTGTATGGCACAACTAAATAGGGGAAACTGAGGCACAGATTAGTGACTTGCCCAAATCAACTATCAGATTTTTGGCAGACCTGGAATCCATACCCAGGTCATCACAGTTTTTGGCTCAACTGCATGGAGCAGCAAGCCAAGTCTCTTTCTATACTAATATAATAAAACCTCTTTAAAATGTTTTATGCAGGTATTTGTTTTGCCCCAGGTAGAACAAATTAATGTTTTTGAAAAATATGTCACAACTAATAAGGACAGGTAGCTCACATGATTATATATTACTTAGGGTCAAATAGGGTGTAAAGAAATTGATGTTCTGCATTATACCTGGAAAACCTTGGGTGCGCTGACAAGTGAGGCTAAAGCTGATGACAGGGTAGCAGAAAAGATTCCTGCAGTGATTAGAGGACCAAAGCCAGAAACCATGCTCATAACCTTAAACAAAAAAAGCAAAGAACTGTCAGACTTGCACATAGAAAGCAGCTCTCAATCACAGGTACTTCTCTAGCCCCTCTTATAACAGTACCCCAGTACCAGTCACCATCTGTAGTGTATTAATCCATAAAATACCCATGAGGTAGAAAAATGCCATTATCCCCATTCTACAAGTAGCAGACTGAGGCACACAGGGACTGTCTACCAGAGTTTTCAAGGTCTTTATGTGCCTAATGAAGCAGAGAAGCACGTAGTGGGATTTTCCAGAGTATATAGATGCCCAGTGCCTGTGGGTAACTACAGAATATTGAGCAGATGAAACACGCCAGCAGTGGTGGAGAATAGAGATCATCAACCCCTAGACCTGCAGCCAGAAGTTAGGGCAGAGGAGTGCCACAGAAACCAACTGGTTCAGAGAAACAACAACCTATGAAAACCTCACGCCTCTCTGAACTAGTTAGTCTCTGGCCCTGCCTTCTGCGTAACTTCAGGGCAATACAGAACTGGAATTAACATGGAACTGGGAGGAAATCAAGGCAGCAGAATTGAAAACCAAAGTGAACCCAGCCGAAGGGTTTGGGCAGGGCCAACCCTCCTTGTTTTTTTGTTGTTTTTTTTAACTTAATCTGCCAGAGAAAAGATGGGGGACATTGTGTACCTGATGAGGGCAACACAACCAGAACAACTGGAACAGCAGAAGGGTTAGAGGTAGAAAGGAGGCTCTATTCATTAGCTGTCAGTAAACAAAGTCTTTGTATGTTGCATATGTGTGCATGTATTCTTATAATTATAGATATTAGCTAATTAAAACCTGGAAGTCATTCATCAGCCCATAAGCACATGGCTGACTTTTGCAGCTGGAAAAATCATAGCCCAGGGCACATGCTGATGATCCATTACAGTTTGTTCCGGATACAACCGTATCATTGACGTTCCCAGTAGCATCACGCACGACACAAGCAGCTGTAGAAACAATAACATATTATTATTTCCCTTCCTTGTGACACTAAAAGAATGTTCTTGCCACACTTTGGATCTTAGCCTGCATATATTTTATAAAAATTGCTGCCTCGGTTTTATCCCAAAGAGCATTGCTTTACATTAGGATAATATTACTTCTCTAGATTGTGACTTGGTCTTCTGTACTGTGAGCAAATATCTACTCTGAGCACTTTCAAAAAAAGTCAATGCTTTGGACACTGGGGACTGGTATTTTTATGGGAGTAGAGTACATGGTGCTTGGAGGATCAACAGAAAAGGAACTCATTAACTCAGAGCAGATATAGTGAAGTACATATTCCATCTCTGGGCCTCTTAAAGAGTGCTGGAGTCCAAAGATAGTCACGTTGCCAAAGTTTTTCAAGTCTGAGCATACGTTTCTGGTATAATCAGGGCTTCCACGGGCCAGATCTTCTAAGCTGGCATCACTCCAATAGAAGTCAATAGAACTATGCTTATTTATAACACCTGAGAATTTGTTCTGTAGACTTTTCTTTGTTACTAATGAAATTTATGTTCTGGCTCTTTGTTTTTGTTTTGTTCTGTTTCATTTTGCTTTCTCTCAGCAGGGGGAAGAAACCTGGGAAGTTAATTTATGAAACTCTGATCTCAACATCTTTCATAGCAAAAGTGTAAGTTCACACAATATTTTCAAACATGTCCAAACATAATTTTATTATGACAGTTCCCAAACTGATGTGCAAGCTGAACAGAAATCATTACACTAAAATTCAGCACTCTTGGGGTTGAAATGCAACCACTGCTTAGCAGAAATGAACATTACACAGGTTTAGGACAGGAAGTGAAGAACAACTGTATCCAACTGACACTGCAGAGGAAATGTAAACACTCATAATCCAATTACCAGAGCTGGCTTTGGTGAGAACTCCCCTCCCTTTGCATAAAGGACAAAGACCAGAAGAGTCCAAAAAGACTGTAGTTTTCTCTCTCTTATAAAAAAGTGCATTTTACAGGGCCCTAGCATGATGCTAAGTCACTTGTGCAGAAAGAGGAAATGCCATTCATTAAGGTGCCTTCTTAAAATTGAAATAAACTTGGTATTTGAATATGTATTGTACCCCAATAATGAGAATTTAATTGCCTGTTCCTCTCACATGGATGATGGCAGTAGTAGAGGTTTATTTTCTATGTGTCTGTTTTGTTGAACTGTGCTTTGAAACTTATTTTGAGCTAACGCTTCTTCTGGAGAATTCATCTTTAGAACATTCCTCTGAACTGTATATCAGTGGAAGATGAGTCTTTGTCATTGAATTGCGTACAGAAGTAATTGCAGAGCACTGCAAGGTTTTCTGATAATATAAAAGGAATTCCTCTACTTGTATGTAGGCACACAGCTGGAAAAATCCCATCCAGATGTCAACTGAAGCCTTTTGTCTCTGTTAATCTGTTTTTCCTTTTTTCGTCCATTATAAAGTCAAAACAGCTGTCTTACTGCATAGCAAATCCACAGGATCAAAAACAATGATGAGGTTAACTATTCATCTAAGTATGGAGCTCTAAACCTACTTAACTGTATTAATTATGACACAAAACAGATGTTCACTACATACCTGCACATATTGCAACTCCTAGGTAAGCAATAGTTGTAATCAGAATGGCCAACATTGTTCCCTTGGGTATAGCACTTTGTGGGTCCTTAAAAATTGTAATAACAAAAACTGCTGTGAGTTCTTTATAGACCTGGAAAATAAGACTTCACTCTCTGTACTTTCATTATATACAAACTAGCAAGACTTCGTGCATGTGCATGCAATATGCAAATTAAAAATAGGAGAAGGCATTTTTGCCCTTTAGGGTATGTACAGACATTCGGGAGGGTTAGGGGAAGGTTAGATGGAATTAAAAATTGCCACCCAATCTAAAGTAAGTCAGAATGGGGGTGAGGGGGTGGGAAGGGGCTTTCGGGGATTCAGGAGCAAGCAGGCTCCAGGAGGAATTAGGGGAATAGAGATGCTAGTGGGGTTCATGCAGGGGGATCAGTGGGGTTAGTGAAGTCTTCAGAAGGGATCTGAGGGCCATCCAGGGTCTGTTGGGGAGATCAGGGGGATCATGGGGACTAGCGGGGTGCACAGGAGTGATCAAGGAGGCTAGTGGGGTCCACAGGGGAATTGGGGGGACATGTGGGGTCCATGGGTGGGTCAGAGGGGTCTAGGAGGGATTGGCAGGATTAGGGGGCTAGCAGGGTCCATGGAGGGGATGGGGGGGGGTAGTGGGATATGTGGAAGGGGCTTTCTCTCCCATCTAGGAACAGGGGCTATTTTTAACCTCCAACCCCCCACCCCCAAACAACCCCCCCAGCAAACCAACCCCCATATCCCACCTGCCCCTCCCTTCACCCCAACTTACTTCAAAGCCCCAAGAACAAGCTCCCTCCACTGCCTTCCCCCCCATTCTGAAAACACCCAGGACTGGCAGAGAGCCCTGGCCATTGCTATGGGAACCTGGCAGCAGGCTCCCAGCCCACAGCTGGATTCCCCTCCTCCTTGGAACCAAGAGTGAACTTCTGTTTGGTCTTGGGTAATGCTGTAACTCAGATAGCTTTGCAAAAATCATTCTGAGTTACAGCTGGAAGCTGCACTTCTGTCTGCACTCTTATGCAACGAGGGGTCAGATTTTCACCCAATCAGCCATTTTTTAAGCTGTCTGTAGCCACGTACTTGTGTTTGGTCACAGCTATAAGCTTCTTTCTTTGGCCAGATCAGGTGAAAATTGTAACTTCTGTCTGAACCCCAAGTGTAAGTTCTGCACCTGGGTGAACTAAGATCAAATTGCTATTTTTAATGTGATCTAACCTCCCCCTAACCTCCCTGAACATCTGTATGTACCCTTAGATCTGCACAAGGATCTTGCCTCTCTAGCATCGAGATGGGAGTCAGGTATTACTATGGCAATATCCCCTGACCTTGGACTTGCAGGCTATGTGTATATGGTTATGCCATACTGGAAGAATCCTCAGCTGTCTAGTTATGGCAGTTTTAAGTCCCCTTTGCACTAGCAGAGCAGTCATCTTTACCCGCTACCCCAAACTACCCATCTAACTCTTTGAGTCAGCTGATAGCCTTCTCAAGAGAGAATGTTATTGCTGTTGGAAACTAATCATCGATAGCCATGTCTAAAGTGAGCTACCTCTTTCCAGAATGTTTTTCTTTTTAATTTAGATAATTCAATAAAAATCTGATATGTATTATTGCTGGAAGGGGCCATTCTGTTGGGTCAGCATTTCTTCTATAAACAGTGTCTTAAAATGACACCAGTACTGTTCACGCTTCTGTGAATAAGAGCTGCAAGGCTTTCCATTACACATTCTAACTTTTTACGGGATTTAAATACCATAAAAAATTCTTGCAGGCTATAACTTGGTGTTTATTTGTTCAGTCTAAAAAGTAATTTTTGTTAATTTTCTTTTAAATTCATTTAGTCACTTAGCTAGTTTAGGAGGCATGGAATGGAATGCTGTGTATTTTCATTTTCAGGGTTTCTGTATGTTTTGTAGGTATTGGACTGCTTTGGTTTTCTAGCCAAAATCAAAAGGTCATTGTATTTAATATGGATGATTCAATTAATAGCATTAACTATTATCAAAAAAGAATGAATGGGGATAAACATTGAACCCCCCCACCAAACAAATCAGCTCAGTTACAAAGGAATCTTTAACCCCAATTTATGATAGGTTTTAATGGATTCAGTTTTAGTGTATGGATGACAAGTGGCCATTGCACTGTAATCTTAGTTTTTAGGCTATAATCTTAAAAAATAAATAAAATCAGAAGAATATACACTACTCTTATCTTGTTAAAGCCTAATCTAAAGCACTGGCAACAAAATCTAGTGTGCCTTAGCTACACTAATCCAATGAGGGGCACTAGTCTTGGCTGAATCTTGGCCTTTTCTGACATTTAAAATTAGCATTCATGAACTTGTGTAGAGCTGAGCTACGTATGTATAGAGCTGTGGCATTAACTGTGCCACTGTGGCTGTCTTTCAGTACCTGATCAGTACCTGAGTGCTCATGATTCACAAATACTCCACAGATTACCAGGTTATGTTTTTGATGTTCCTTGAATACTACGGAGTAATGGATAGCTTCAGAAATATTGGGAGTGTTTCACCAAGTGGTTTGCAAACCTTCAAAAGCTCAAAATGAGTTGAACGTTGTCTTTAGCTACAAGAGTTCAATCATATCTAAATATTAGGTTAATATTAAATATTAATATAATTTTAATATAAAGTATGAAAACTAGAGGTCATTCAAAGTGAAAGCTAAACCCTTTCCTTAATTTATCAATTTGCCTAGATATTGGACACATTACTTAAGGAGTAATAGGCTCATGTAACTGATACATTGCAAGGGAAGTGGGCACATGGAAGGGTTTAGTCTCCTATTGATTCTCCCATAAGTCTTTCTTTAGCATATTCTTTTAATTTCCTTGCTTTTATGGGTAAAAACTTGTGGGTTTTCAGTATACTTTTTCAGTATAAAAAGCAAAGAAATACTAATGGGAATTACACAACTAATTTTCATGTACAAGATACTGATAATAGATTCAGTAACATTATGTTGTTATAGGTTATTGAAACATCCCTTTTAAATTCCATAGTTTACATTCTGCAAACCAAATTTTTAAATAAATCATTTTGTGTACATAGCTGCATTGTATAAGAAGGAAAATGTGAACTGATGTGCTTAGATAATAAAACAAATATTTAAAAATGAGAGTTTTGCCTGATGGAATTAGCTGTATATTTAAAGTGAGTCTAGTATTGATTTATACTTTGTTTTCTTGTTAATTCTTACTCGTCTATAACAGAACCAGTATTATAAAGTAAATGCAATTCATACTTCTAGGTCTCCTGAGATATTGGCTCCTGCAAGAATGCCAGTAGCAGCTGGGAAAAAAATGGCAAAGACCGAGAAAAATCCTTCTCCATCTCTGAAGCCTGGTCCAAAGTTTTCTGCAAATATTGAAGCTGCAAATACAAATGAAAATGAAACCAGGATGGAAAATGAAACATAACACAAGTACTTTATTCTCAAATTAGGTGATGAAGAAGGTAAATTAATTCTTCTTTCACCTCTGGGTTCAAATATGTCTTCTATCGTACGTGAACTGAAAGTGAAGTGAATTTGATCATTTCAGTCGAGTCTCCAGCAAGGCTACAGAACTGTGTTGAAATTACAGGAGTGCTGCAGGTGGTAACTAAAGTGTTTGTGTATAGTTATGTGAAACAGTTTGGGAATAAATGGAATAAATTCATCCCCCAAGAAATAATAAAAATGGGGGTTTCTTTAGTTCACACACTCATTTAACTTTGGATAAAAGAACCCAATCTGCTAGCCTTCTCACTGGGAATTTTGCCGAAGTAATGGCTGCAGGACTAGGTCAAAAAGAGAATTGATTTACTTGAAATGACTAGGTTATAGCAACACTTGCCTTGGTAATTAAAAAAGCCTCTTGCCCTCTTTTCATTGCTGGTAGGAATGACTGTCCCAATGAAGAAATTAATGATGGCAACCAGAAGAATGATTAAGAGAATAACTTGAGCCTGTTAATAGAGATAAAAAGAGGGGTTTTTATTAGTCAAATTTTGTTTTCAAAATAGTTATTAATTTGGTAGCCTTTATGTATTACTAATGATGGAGTTCAAATTTCTGCTAAAAATACTGATGTCACATGGGGAGATGATATAATAGTCATGACATTTGAGGAGGCAAACTGCCTTAAACTTTATGAGAGTAAGAATCTGCAACAAAGAATGGAGATGAAATATAGAAAGCTATGACTACTGCTTCATGTTACACTGGATTCTTTTACAGGGGCTGGAAAACAAAAGAGCAAACTGGTGGGTAAATATTAAGCATGAGACATTTTATACTGATATAATTCGTTCAGTTCCCACAGGTTTTTACTTCAAGGAATATAATAGTGAATTGGCTTTTTGACCTTCTTTACAAGTAGCTCTAAATTCCCATTACAGCAGAATATGAAAATAAGGTTGCTTTTCTAGCCCTGATTTTGACAGGTACATTCCATTCTCTTAGGGATTTCAATTCCTTATGTTGCAGGTGTTCTTCTCAACAAGCAACAGAGGCTTTGAACTTTTGAACAGTTGAAAGCAAAGCTGAAATGATTAGAGGGTAATGGAATGGATAACAAATATAGCCATCCATTTTCAGTTTCAGTATTCTACAAAGTACCATGACAACCTCATGCATTATTTTTCTTCTTATTACTTATTCTATAGAGCAGGACCAAATATAAAAGGGGCACATCTCCAGGATTCTAGGAGAATCAGCCACCAATTACAAAGTAAATAAAACTAAGCTGCCTGAAGAACTCAAACCCCTTGTCTCCCACCAATATGCGTTCAAAGAGAAAATGGAGTGCATGGCCTATCCCTGCTCCCATTGAAATCTAGAGTTAAATTCCTATTGACTTCAGCGGGAAAAGACATGGGTTTATGTTGAATGCTTAATAATTCCATCTTTTAGGTAGATCTCCAACCCCAATATCTTTTCTTATGCCTGTGTAAAATGTTCTATGGTATATTCATACTTTTTATATGTCCTTTTAAAATCTTACCTTTGCTTCCCATTCCATACCAGCCACAGATATACCTAAAAGTATCACTATAGTTATGGAGCCTATTATTCTAATGTCGTTGGACTCATCCACCATCATTGCATTACTGCTCTGAAAAGTATAAGCAATGTTATTAGAAATATAGTTACTATGATAAGACAACCAGGTAAGATGGAACAGAATGAACAAATGTAGTTTAATCAGTTTCAGAGTTTAATGAGCCCTACAGTTCACATTTTGTGTGCCAGTTTCACCCTAGTAGTTGAGATTATTGGCTGACTAATTAGGAGCCTATTCCCTTTAGTAGTTATGAAGCTCTTGTAGCAGTGTATGAAGCACTTCTGCAATAAGGTAGAAATGATGGAAAAGCTTATAAACTCGATTTATGGCATATTTTGAAATATCTAATTCTTAGCAAAAGATACCTCTTAAGCATCAGCTAGAGCAGGGCTTAGCAACCTACGGCCTAAGGGCTGGATCTGCCCTGCAAGGGGATTGGATTCAGCCTGCAAAAGTTTTATCTGGTCTGCATTTTACTAAGGGAGTGCAAATCCTCAGCTGTTTGATCCTGTCTGTGTGTTGCTAATGGTGCACCAGCCACCTTCTGCTGCTCCAGCCAGCTTCTCCAGCCTGGTGAAGAATCGCTGTTCCTTATGGCAACCTCTGCTCACTGTTGCTGGAGCAGCCGGAGGGGAATGGTGCCTTGTGGCACCAGCCAGGTTACAAGCTGTGGCCCATGTTGGTAAAAGGTTGCTGACCCCTGAGCTAGAGAGAGATCATAAGTTAAACAAAGTTAACAAAATTCCCTAGTTATCACATGTTTCAAAAGTACACTTTCATATTTACCTTAAGCAGTTCTACAACTGTTTCAGCAAATCCAACTACATACATGGCTACTGCCACAGCATTGGCAAAAGCAAAGATGAGCCCTATAGATCCACCAAATTCAGGTCCTAAACTTCTTGAAATCAGATAGTAAGCTCCACCTGCAAGCAAAAAAGACTGCTGCTTTATAATTAAGATACTGTCAAATCCTGCTCACTTTACCCTTGTGAGTAAAACTAATGGGACAATCGACTTTTTGCTTGAGTAACCCAGGCAGGATTTGCTTTGTTAATACAGAAAAGCATATTTTAATGGCAACATATCATAATATTGGACAGGGCCTCAGTCACTGTTTGTAAGAGTTCCAGTTTTAGGACTTGCCTTAGCATTTCAAATTTTCAGTATGGTAAATGCCCAGCTAAAACAGGAATCCTTGAGAATCATTAATATCTTTTAGCATGTATCATTTAGCATGCAAAGATAACCCATTAAGGAAATAATTTAACAGTATATAATTAAAATGAAGACACTACAGAGAAGACGTTACCACTAAACAGTTTCTGCCTTACCTGTATCCGTCCCATTGTTAGTGTGAAAATTCATTTTTCAGGGTATGAAACTGCACTACATTTTGTTTAAACATTCTGTAGAGTGATGCCATAAAGCCTTTAAAGGTTTTGTATCTCTAGAGGTATGATCTCCATCAACTAGAACTTTTTTTTTTTGACAATGGGCCACAGGATTTAATGTCAGGTCATGTTTAAGATCAGCTCTGATGAAGATACACACTTTTGTTTAGGGTTAGTCCAGTAAAGGAGATCAATAAAAATCAAAAGCTTATCTGTTGTTGGGTTTTTTGTTTATTTTGTTTTTTAATTTAAGTTATTGGACTAAGACAAATGCCATGGCTCTAATTTATATTAAATCAACTCTGCAGAATTCTGTTTTTCGTGTAATTAAATGTACTTACCTCCTCTTACTGTTCCATTAGTACAAATGGCAGACATGGAGATACCTGTTAATGTTGTTACTACAACACTCAGAGAAATAACTATGACTCCAAGACCTGAAAGATCCCAAAAGAAAGTATTTTTTAACCCAAATGCATGCATAATTCATTGGTGCTTAAGTCCAGTAGTAAGAAATAACCTTTGTCCATTTAGGGCAATCAGACCAGCTGTAGATTTTAGATCCTGAAATGCACTAAACTTTTACATATAATCAGGTTTCATGAAATACCTGAAAAGTACAAAACTTTGTTACTGTGTCAAGAATAATCACTCATGGTCCAAGGAGAACCTGAAATGTGAAAGGGTTTTATAAGGAAATGCATAGGATACAAGTTACTATATCCACAGATCTGTACCAGGCTTTCTTTTAAAGGATGGAGGTTCATTGTGTTCAGTGCAGTGTCACCCCACCTGAAATGTTCTGAATAGAAATACAAGGTTAAGGAAAAAAAGAATTCCAGGAGAAAGTGGAAGCTGTTTCTCAGCTGGTCTTAAACAGGAGCATCTGAAATGTACTTCACAAACAACTGAAATCTGGGATTTATTAAAACATCCTGTCAATTGTGGTTAGTGTTGGCTAAGTGCAGTACCTGCAGGTTCCTTTTGAGTAAATGTCATTTATCCTCTGTGTTGTTATATATAGAGATTAAAACTTCTAGATAGTCTCATAGGAAAATAAGATACTGAGACCTTTTTTAAGTCCTGAAAGCATAACAAACCCTAAAGATTTTACCTCCACGGACAAACCCATTAGTTGCTATTGCAGAAGTTGACAACCCAGTAATTGAGGTTACCATGGTGGCGAGAAGAATTATGATAACTCCAAGACCTGTCAGTAATGAAAAGATAAAATATTTTACTTGCATTCCAAGCTGCCTATAAATCATTGTGCCTTTCAATTAAACTTCTACGGCAGAATCAGAGCTCTCAACTGAAATGATAGTTTGTCGACCACTTGTAACCTGTTGAGCACGTCCATGTAACATTAGTAAAACATTTATCAGTCTTCAAGCAGTGATGCTTTCTGATAGGGGTAGCTCAGTCAAGGGTTTTCTTATGATTTCATCTGAACTTAACTGGCTGAACAAAATAAAGAAAAGCCTCATTTTTTACTTTGACCCACACCTTGGATATTAATATGTATATTAATATATAGATACTAATATGTGTGTATATGTGTATGTGTATATGTGTGTGTGTTATATTTGTATATGTATATGTGTACGTATATGTGTGTGTGTATGTGTTACTAATGTAACTCATGTAACTAACAGGTAGAATCAGTCTCTTTTTCTCTGACTCTTCTGTTAGACCTGGTCTGCTCTGTAAAAATTAATTAATTACAGTCTTTGTGCAGAGAGTGAGAGAATAATAGCTTGGTGATTAGGTGTTTCCCTTCTCCTCATTCTCTTTCTTTTACAAAATTAATTCATTAAGTTGTGGTTTTGTTCTAATGTAACAAAAACATTTTTTTTGCAATACAAAGGTTTTGTTTTCTAGACGGACCTAATTTTAACAAAGCGGTCCAGAATGTGGAATTGTTGAGCAGCATTTGTTTAATTAAATTCAATATATTCAGGAGCATATCCAGGACATTGAAAAGGGGGGTGCAGCAGTAGTGGAGAGCTCATTGTGTATGTGATTGGTAGCCAAAATGAGAATTCTCAACATCAAAGGGGGTATGACTGCATGACCACACCACATTTCAGATCTGCCCCTGGACATATTGCATAATTCCAGGTAATTATCAAATGCCTAAGGGATTCTCTCTGATAGGTGAACCTTGGAAGACTCTTTTTCAGATAAGTGCCTAGAAATTTGTCCTCTGCATCTTATTCATATAGTCTAGCTCAGGGGTCGGCAGCATTTTTGACCAGAGTGCCAAAAACACCCTAACCCTGACCCATGCCTCAACGTGGTATACCAGAGGCAGACTATGGGGAAGCTGTAAGGGGCCCAATCTTTGTTGCTGGTGGCAGCTGTATGTGTGCCTCTGGGACGGTGAGGGAGGGACCAGGGTTGCGCTGCCCTGGCCCCTTCCCTGCCCTGTGCCCCGAGGCACAGGCACAGTCACTACTAGCATGGAACCGGTGCTGAGGCTCGAGACCCTGGTGCAGCTATCTGCAGCCTGCCCGCCACCTGCTGCAGCTGCCCTGAGCCTTGGCCGAGAAAAATGGCCTCACGCAGCATGCTCTGGAGCATGTGCTGGGGGTTGTTGACCCCTGGTCTGGCTTCTCTTAACTCTGGAAAATAACATGAGAAATAGGGCTTCTTCTGAGGCTCAGTTCTAAAATGCTTTCATGCTTCCTGTCAGGCAAAGAAATACCATAACAGCTTTTCTCATATTTTGTTGTTGCCTTTACCATTCCTAGCTATGCACAGAATACGAAAATATTTTTAAAAAACCAATTCAAACTTTATATGTTATCACAAAAGCTTGAGGTCAAATATCAAAATAATTTCTTAATCTTAACAGCTTGTTCATGATTTCCTGGTATAATGTTTCCTGCCTTATTAACTCTTTTGCTCCCATAAGATAAGTAGATCTTCACTGCAGAATGGAAGGCTATACCTTGCCTGTAGCAGTAAATATTGAACATAGCTTGTCCATATTGAAACCTGGAGCTCGTAACTGGCAAACCATTCGACGTACTACAAACATATTGATTTACCTACCCTATTTTAGCTTCTCCCTTCATTTCAGAGACCTGACTTAGTTTCTTTTAGGATTATTATGTATAGCCAATACACTAATAAAATTAATTTTTTACTAAAATTACAGAAGTGTTATTGCCGCTTCATAAGACAGAATAACATAGTACCAGAGATATAAATGGTATATAAAATGTAACCGTGTAAGTTATTTAAAATGACTGAAGCCACAGAAAACACATTTATACTGTCTGACTTGGGAGATTGATTTTAACCATTTTGTTTGGCATAAGCTTTTATATGCAAAGTCCATTCTTTGGCCATATCCTATGCTAGTTTAAATGCAAAAATCCTACTGAATTTTTAGGGAGTTTTGCATCCTGGTCAGTGACAGGATCTGACTTTTTAAATCTACTGTTAACACCATTAAATTGAATGATTAAGACAGTAAAGGTCAAAGTAGAATACTTTTTTTTACCTTTCTTATTACATTTGCCACTTTCCATACTTTATCTCAATGAATTTATTAGATAGGGTCAAGTATTCTGTTCATTAGACAAAGGATGTCTGTACAAAATTTGCTGTTAATCCAGTAAGGATGGCAAAACTCAAGAACAGTGCATGGAATAAATAGTCAGCAACTAAAGTGCTAACAATATTATTAATTTTATTATTAATTGTAACATTTGGGGCTACATTTCCAAATAGCTTAATGTGATGTGTCCATTCTTCTGTGCCAAACAACCCAGATTAAATGCAGAGACAGTTTTGGGGAGTCCCAGAATGACCAGCTGATGAGGGAATGTGGCCCTGATATTGGCAGACAATCTGTTATCTCCTGTTTCATTGCTGCTGCTGATTTCTTGCTATCAGAGACCCTCATCTCAAAATACATTTTCCTCTGTATTAGTTTGTACCCAAAATGGTCTAGCAAGACATGAAAATAATTGGGTTTGCTCTCTTGCCTTTCTAATGACTGGGATATAAATGTTGCCCAGATGGTGCCTTAAGTGACTCATTTAAACTTTCATGTTAATGACAGTGCCCAGTGAAATCCCCAAGCCTTGGTGATGATGAGCTTCAATCGCTACATTTCTTAAGCAGCTTGACTTGAGGCTGAGTGTTCATTGCTTACCGGGCATTGCAAAAGTTCCTTGAGTGATTATTGAAACAGAAGTTTTGTTTCCTTTGAAAAGCAAAACTAACCTGCTTACATATGACATGTAATTGAAAACAACAACCAAGTAATAAACAGCAAGAAAGGAGGCTTTGATTATTAGTGAATTACAATTGTAATATTAAATGTGAAATAAAGAACATTGTAACCAGTGTTTGTGCAAGTAATGTTTATATCTAATTAAAGTTTAGATTGAAATAGACATATGGGTGTTGAGTAAGTTGCATTAAAATGAATTACTCTTGCCTATGGCTATTCTCACACCTCAAAACAAAGTAATACTTCTTGATGATCTCAATAAGTAACTAAACTGCTCTTAAAAACTAATTTTGCATGAAGCCCCAGAGCAAAGTCTAGGCAATGTTAAGATGCAGAGTTTTCATGGCAAGGCATATACTTATGTGTGCCCTGGGCTGTAAACTCTTATTTTGCATGCATCATAAAATCAGCAAGCACCCCTTTGTCAGGCACAGTGCTGGAGCTGAACATGGAACATTGTCGGAAGTATGCAGAGTCCTTCCACTTTATTTCATGAACTTTCCCTTTTTTTCATCTATGTGTTTTGATAAATTGCTGGGGAGGTGGGGATTTTTAAAACCTAGTTGTGTAAATGTGAAATCTGGGCCTCATCTCACAATTCTCGCTCAAGAAAATTGTCTCTCTAACTCATGGGAGCTTTGCCTGAGATGAGATTACATCTATACAAAGCTGGAGAATGACTAACCCGATGTTTTATTTTGCTTTATATTAGGGAAATCAGCTTAATTCAGATGCAATCCAAATTTGAGTTCTGTACCACCACAATTAAAAAAACTTGTTTCAAGTTCTTGTTTCTAAACCCATGTTATAAAAGTGAGATCATTGGAATAGTAACAGAAAGTACTTGTTCTTGACTCTTTGATCCTGTGGATTGTAGTTATTTGCATTGCAGTAGCATCTAACAGGTTTTGGTCAGGGCCCAGTTATTGTGGGTACTGTTTAAACACATGATAAAAAGAGATCATGTTGTGAGGAACTTGGTTACTAATACAGGCAGTCCTCGACTTATGATTGTTTGAGTTACGACAAACAGCACTTATGACCTTTGTAAATTACGACACTGTTTTGAGGTTCTGACAGGGTTTCAACTTTACGATGCTGGACACATTTGCCTCCAGCTGGTAAACTTGTTGTGGTGGGGGGCAATCAATGCCCCTGCAGCAAGTGAGGGAGGGATTGGGGTTGGGGCTGGGACAGGGGCGGCTCAGTGGGCGGGGGAGCACAGGGAGGGGGTGGGGCAGCTCCCACCATTGCACACTGCCAGTCCAGAAGGGTATGGGTGGGCATGTGCCCCTGGATCTGTGGAGCCAGGGCTATGCGCCTCCCAGCCCTGCTGCACCCTGGCTGGGCCAGTGGCAGCAGGGCATAGGGGGGCATATGCCCCCAGATCTGCATAGGGCAGGCGGGGCTGGGCTGCACCAGGTTGTGCTCTGGGCAGGTGGCAGGGGCTATGGCAAATTTTAGGGTGGCTGCAGCCTCCCCATAGTCCCCACTCCACTGCCTGCTCCACCCCAATCCAGGGGCACACGCCTTCCCCATGCTTTGCCACCACTTGCCCAGCTGGGGCAGAGTGAAGCTGCAGCTCATCCAGGAGGTGCAGGGAGGGCAGTGCAGTTCTAGCCACTGTGCGCCGTTTGTCCATAGGCAACTCAGTGGCTCCACCCCATCCTGGCTGGGTGAGCAGCAGGAGGGCATAGCCCCTGCTCCCAGTGCCTTTCACCGCTGGCCTGAAGCACAGCCTGGCACAGCCCCAGCCCCACCCCATGAAGATTCAGGGGCATACGCTCCTCCTATGCCCTCCCAAACCAGCAGTGGGAGCAGCAGCAAGAGCTGCAAGACGAGCAGCTCCCTGACCAGCGGCCCACAACATCAGGAGCCACCCACCCCCTCCCCACTCCTCCCTTTCAGCTGGGCAGCCCTTGCCCCAGCCCCAATCCCTCCCTCACTGCAGGGGCATTGATCTGCCCCCCACCACGCGCCTTCCCTCTCCCCCACCACAACAGACTTACCAGCTGGAGGCAGCTGTGTTGAGCATGGTAAAGGAACCAACCCCCATTTATAACATTGTTCCTATGGGAAAATTGGTTCTGAGTTACAACTTTTCGATTTAAGACATGGTTTTCAGGAGCCAATTACGTTGTAAGTCTGAGGACTGCCTGTATAAAGAAAATCTTTCTCCAGCCTGTGCCACTAGCTAAAGCCAATTTTTTATTACCGAAGTGTTGCAAGTAAGCCTATGACTAGATGCTAAAGGATCTTATCAGGTGGTGCTCACTCTTCTTTCCTTCTGATCTCAGTGGGAGTTACGGCACTTCACAGACAACTCTCACGGTGCGTCCAGATCAGTGTGGACATTTGGTTCCCCAGGAAATGGCCATGCCATGCACGCTTTGGCGTGCAGCAAGTTGCACTGGATGGGGTAGGGGTGGCTGGGGTCAACACTGGGCTGGCCCTAGCAGCCTTACCTGGGGACCTGGGGTCCTTCCAGGGCTGCATCAGTGGCAATCCTGGTGCGTGGAGCCTGGCCAGCAGCCGCAGCACAACTGGGTGGCCCAGCTCTGCTTTTGTGCGGTGCGCGCTGCCTGTGTGTGCGCTGTTCTGCTTTTTTTTTTTTTCTGTGGGTTTTTTGGACCCCTGGATATCCAGGGGTCCAAAAATCCCGCAGAAAAAAAAGTGGGATAGTGCTCCCTTACAGCGCAGGGAACATCTAAATGTTCAATATGTGGCACTGCAGATATGTTTGCTGTGCCATATACCGCACGGCCGCACTCGTCTGGACGCAGCCTCAGGGTCCAATTCAACTCCCACTGAACTCAATGAACCTTTACATTGATTTTACTGGGAGCTGGTTCAGGTGATTATGTAACAGATGGTTTGAAGCAAAGATGCATTAGAATATGTACTTTAATTTATTTGAAAGCTATAGCTGGTTTCAATCATCTGTGATATTTCCTAGTCTATTAGTATTTATTTCTGTATTAAAATTTACTTCTGTCTTACAGGTGCAAAACCTCCTGACAGGTTTGTTTTAATTTTTGCAGAGAGGTATGAACAAACAATTGTTCTAGCATGTGAATGACAGCATTTAGGAAGCATGGATTAGCAAACTGTGAGTTCATGAAGGTTAGAAGTATATAAATACACAATTTAGAAACTGGCCTGAGTCATGGAATTTAGATCTCGCTTGAAATGTAAAGTTCACAAAGCTGAGGGGTCATCAAATGTGACAATCATATGTATTTACACATAAATCCTACTAAATTATAATTTGTGTGGCAATCTGGAAAACTCCAGTAGTTCAGAGAGTTAATTTTATCCTCTTTTGGCAAACATTTGAAAAACTTAGTGCAACATGCAAACTCATATTTCTGATCAAATATGAATCATGATCATGTATAATTTATTCTCTTTTCCTTTACACTGTTGAAACTTATTTTTAAAAAATACATACCAATTCCAGCTTGACCTATAATCCAGGAGAGTCGAATAAAAAGCATCACACCCCAGATATTCAACATGCATCTCACCTAAGTTTTAGACAAATAATGTGGCATCACTATAAAATGAAGACTGTTAACAGCTAGAAACTCTACAGTACATGTTGCAAAAATTAATTAGTTGTTTAAAAGCAGCAAAAGGTCCTTTCCCCCCCATTTTAAGGGCTAATTGTAAAAATTGCTAATTTGTTTGTTTTAATACACAGATAATTTTCTGGAAGGTAGGTTCTCTCACCAACACGCCCTTCACCCATCCAAACTTTACAAATCCTCCTTTGTTTTCTTCTTCCTTGTTGGCTGTCACATCATCTCCTGGAGTGCCCTCTCCATTAGCAACCCTGTCGATCGAACCAGGGTTCACTGCTATGTTCTAAATGATCACACAAAAAACAAATGCGTTTGATCAGGCTAATAAGAAATATGCTGAGCAGATGACAGCTAGCTATCCAAGAAACACAAAAGAAAAAGGTCGTAAGTAAGTACTTGTTTCTTTTTCTGAGCTAGAAATTGATGCTGTGCTTATACTAAATAGTGGCTTCATCCATCAGTAGGCTTGCTGACCAAAGGAACTCAGTGGTCTCTTATGAGTCACTGTATTGCAATCTGGCTCTAAATATTGTGTTCATGGGTAAGGGTAGAAAGTACACAGCTTATTATATCATAGTTATATGTTTATACAGCACCTACCATGGAAGACCTGACCTGCTTGGTCTCTAAATGTTACTGCAGTGTACATTTTTATTATACTAATACTGATTGTATTATTGATGGATACAAGAAGATACATCAAGAAATACATTGGAGGAATAATTTCTTCTACTCTTTAGTTCTAGTGGCAACATGAATATATGGGGTCGAGTGCTGGCATGCTTGTACACACCAAACTTAAGAGTTAATGTGGGCCCACATTCTGGCTTTGAGAAACCCCCTCCCTGCATGCAGCCTATTCCT
>NW_005842352.1:805567-818410 GCF_000455745.1 Alligator sinensis
AGCTTAAATGCACACAAGTCTGGATTTGGATTTGGACTTCCTTTCTAATAGGCCAATCAAAAACAAACAAACAAAAAACCCCTGTTTGATTTCCTTAAGCTTTTGAAGAAATCTTGCTTCAGATCTGCCCCTTGCAGCTTGAATAGGAGTAGGTTAGGCTGCTTTGTGCCTTACGGCATTGCTGGGTCACACACTGCCTATAAATTGATGCAGAGACCACATCCCTGGCCTCTAGATCACATTGCGTTGCTCCCTGTGACATTTATCTTTTGAAAAAATTACACATTTCTGGTGGGTAAGAAGGCCAAAGCTGGGGAAGAAAATGGTTGTTGAGAGAAACTAAGCTGCTTTTAGGACTTTGGAAGTGAGGACGTTTCCAAGGAGTGCCATTGTACAATGTGAGAAGAGAAAGGTGTAACCTGCAAGTCTGGGGACCTAGCTGGGTTCTAGGGACTTTTCCTTGTTCTATTTAATGTAAAATATAGGAACAGTCCTTGGAGCAGCGACTGGACTCCAAGCCTCTCCTACACAAGTAGGTGCCATAGCCACTAGGCTAGGAAGTCATGCTTTCTCATGTGCTTGTTCTCTCTCTTGCCCAGTGGATTCACAGACCATGACTTCTTTTCTAGACAGTGGCATAGCTTCAGTAGGAGACATGGGGTAAACTGAGGTGAAACAAAGGGGATTATTTGCCAGAATTATGTCACATGCATTTGCCTATTTTTGTTTATTGCATATATACAGGATCAAGTCCTCAAAGACAAAAATTAAAAGATTAAGTCATTGTACTTGAAATTAGTAGTTTCCTACATAGTTTGAATTAATTTGTGCTTTCACATTATATTACCATAAATTATGGCCCTCAACCATCCATAAATGTATTTTAAATGGGTGAGTTTTTGGGAAGGATTATTTATTTACCAAGTGGCTCATTTACTTCATGCTTAAGGTATGTAGAATAAAGGTGACAGAACACTTTGAAAGCCCACAAAAATCAAAGGCTACTGCTTTTTTATCATGTTTGTTTTCTTGTTTCAGATAAGTTCAGTCTTAGTATCTTGTCTAGTAGTGACAGCGACCTCATCAAGTCTACATAACGAGTGTGAAGAATAGCCAAGGAGATGATGGAAGGTCATGTAATTTCTTATTGTAGGGTAAATGTTGGACCCAAGCAATTATCACTTATTATCAGATGCTTGCAACTTTGTTTTAACTTTTAATTGGCATTGTGTGGTTTAATTAGTGCTAAAGATGACCCATTTTGCTAAAAGATGACACGTTTGACTCCTGTGCTGAGGGAGCTGGATCTCATAGGTTCCTTTCAGCCTCCTTTACATTCTGACAATCAGAAAAACTATATATATATATATTTTTTTTTTAAATCTATTAAACATGAAAACATTCATCTTCTGATGTTAATCCAGTTTCAATGCACAATGGGAATGCATATGTGGAGCTCACATTCCTGGAGTCACAAATTGTGACATTTCTTATCACCAGCGGTAGGCTCATACAGGCCAGTTATGTTTGTCAGTTTAGGCTTTTTTGTGGGTTTTTTTAAAAAAGATTGCTTGAGGTGAGTTGAACTGCTGTGCTGCCACACTGAGATATATCTGAGGCAATCAAATGTAGTGTGCCAGTCAGGAAGTGTATGGAATGGAATTACGCTAGCAATATGCAGGATTAAAGGTGTGGAGCAATATGTGGGATTTCTGTAGCGTTCTATGTGTCACAGGCCTGGATTTAATGTATTAATGTCAAAGACTTCCCTAAGATATAGCTAGGAATACTAGAACAGCCAGTGCAGACTCAGTGTGGTGCCCCAGTCCCTGCCTTGTGGTGCCCATTCATAGACAGACGTGGATGAGCCTATGACTTATCAGGTAGATGTAACAATAATCTGTCCATACTGAGGACGCCCTTTTCTCACCAGCCTTGGAAGCTGATCTTTCATGGATGTCACTCTATGTGTTATACCCCATCAAGTTGACCCATACAGGAAAGCCCAAGTATACGTTAGCATATAGGGAGCTAGGGTCTACTCTAGTGAAAAAAAATATTCTTGTGCAGATGTCCTATGGCTTGCATCCCTCTTTGGACCATCTAATGGCAAGATGTTTGTGGAGAGGGAGGGGGACAGAATGAAAGGCCACAGCAACCCCCCTCCCCACACTGATCTAACAGAGCTAGAGGGAACGCATGTGAAATATGACGTTGCTAGCTGAAAAAGTCCTATCAAAATCAAATCTATTCTTGTTTTCAAAAATGAAATGGGAAATAGCTGAGTTGATTACACCATACAAGTGGCTATGCAGATGCCACTTCAAAGCCATAACAAATTTTAGTGACAGAGGATGCTGGCAAAGAGAGGAACTAGAGGCCAGACCCTATTCCACTTATTAGGTGTCTATGTACAGTCCTATTTTGCTCTGCTTAAATCCCTAAAACATTTGGTAATATTTGTAGCATTCATTCTTCTTAGTCTTAAGACTAAGTCATAAACTGTGGTGAGAAATCATAAAATGTGGTATTTATTATATTAGTATTTTGGGGAGAACTTGTGCCCCATGGAATAGGACCACATTTTTACATTTGGATATGAAAGTAATACGCTTAATACATAGAATAAGATCTAGCCCTAGATATCATAAGGTGACTGTCCCACCATTAATGTCTAGATTTACAAAAGTGGCTAGTGACTTGGATACCTCAAGTTTTGGGGGCCCAATCTAAGACACTGTACAACAGCTTGATTTTCAGAAATCTTCTAAGAATATCCTCTGAAAATCACACCCCTTTAAGGCGTCTCAAGATAGACACCCTCAGATGTACAACCCCTTCAAGTCACTAGTTCCTTTTGAAAATCTTAGCTTGTGTTATTCTGAACAGGAATTATGGGCACTTTATACACGTGCTCCGGGACTGAGGAGGAGGGGTGCGCTAATTAGACCGACTCTGAGAGCTGGTCTAATTAAAGCTTCCGGAGTGTCTCATGTATCAGTGTCCCTGTGCTTCAAAATGTTGGCGGAGGCACTTTATCTAAAGCTTATTTGAAATGTTGGGACGCTGATACATGAGATGCTGTAGCCTGCTGGAGTATGGTAATTACCATGCTCCAGCAGACACGATTAATCAAGTCTGTTCTGATGTGCTGTAATTACAGCAGATCAGAGCAGCCTTGCTGCTTGTGTATAGGCACCCTATATTTTCATAAAGTTCTACTAGCACAAGCTGTATTCTAGTACCTGCATTGGATTTGTTGCAGATAACAGGAAAAACTATGATTATTTCACTCAAATTAAATTCGTTTAACAATTCCATAATGCACCACGTGCACAAGAAACATTACAGCCATTGACTCCTGTACTTGTATCATGTCAAGTACTCTAATCTGTAATTCAATAGCTTCTAATTTATTTTTTTCCTCTAACTACCAAAATTGTTTCCTCTACATTATAATACCTCACCCTGAAGAGTATTTCAGGTAAATATATCGGAGCACTTTACAAATATTAATAAAATAGGCTTTACAGCACTTCTTTGAGGCCCAGTTTATTAACAGCCCCAATTTTTTGAGATGGGGACCTTGAAATGTAGGAATTTAAGTAACTTGCCCAAGGTTATAGAATGAACCAATCAAGAAAAGAGTCCATAAATTCTCACTCCTGGTCCTGTATTCTGTTGGCTAGACTAGTCCTTCTCTCACTTAATGGTCATAACCTCCAAAGCCTTATGTTGAAACAGGAAGCATTTTTCAATTGCATTCACATTATGAAGTACCTGAAAGGAGCCAGACTATTTATTTTGACCTTCATGAATTGAGAAACTAAAAATGTAAACTGAACTTCTTCAGTTTGTCTAAATTGTGTAAACAAAAGCTGGTGCTCACATTAAGAGGCTGTGTGATAGCTTTTCTCAGACTGAATCAGCTTGTAATGGTAAAGACCTAATCCCTCCATATGCCAACAACTGCATGATAATTACCTTGCAAGACCAATGTAATTTGGTTATTTAAAAAAAAAAAGCATATCTGAACAAGGAGGTGTTGATCCTCCACCCCACTGCATCTGGAATAGTAACTTATTAATTTGCAAAGTGAGCAGAGCTACCAAATTGGTATTGCCTACTTTACCTCTGCTGTGCATTCATTTTGCATAGGCATAATTGGTAATGCAAGGGGCCCAATTCTTATTTCACTAAAGCTACTTTGCATTGCTCTGGCAGAAACCTTCATGTAAATGAGTCGGGTCCAAAATGGCAGAGACACAAACCCTAAGTTCTAAATGGCTGACTTTTTTCTTGATTTCATTACTTTCTATCGAACTTTTTGAAGGTGGTTCGATCTCCAGAGGTTTGAAATTTGTACTGCTTTTGGATTACCATCCAAAAATCTAATGCTTATCCAGGTTATTCAGACCTCATAAATATGCAAAACTGAGTGGAATTGTAATATGAATAGGTTTTCTCTGGAGACTTCTGCTTCTGTTCTTGGCCAGAAAGTCTTAATCACAGTATTTTGGCACTTCTCAGTTTGAAACTGGAGGTAACCCTTCTCTTCCCAGCACATCAAATACACCCGAACACTTGAGAACATCAAAAGGTTAGACCTGAGGGTAGCTCTAAGATTTGGATGATAGTTTTATCTTACATCTCAGTTATGCATTTTTTTATACAGAATCTGTTACTGAGGTTCAAACAGGGAGAGAATGTGTATTTTATCTAAGGTGACTTGATCATCATTTTTTCCAGTAGGTTTGTTTAACTATTTTAAGGAACTGGACTGAAGGTTTAACACTGTAGTTTTTGTGTACCCCAAACTCTCACTGAGGCATTTTACTCCCACATTTTGCCTATTTTACATGTGTATGCACTTTTGGAGCAAGGGGGTGGGGAGTCAAGCTTTCAATGTTCACTTAAGCTTCCTTATTACATAAATTAACCATGTAATACATATGAAGTGGTACAACAATTACCGAAATCCCAATCTAGGAAGTTTAAATCTTGGCCATTATAATCTGATTCAGTCTGAAACTTTTCATTCTAAACCATTAGTGTCACATACGGGGTGCACATGTGTGTATGTGCACCCCCTGAGCGTGGCGGTGCACCCCCTGTGAAAAGGCACCACTGACACTGCTGGAGGTCCCTGTGGGCAGTTGCTGCTCACCACCCCCCTCCTGCCGTCAACACTGCCAGTGGCATCTGCAGGTGGTCTGTAATTGCTGCCGGCTGCTGCTGGCTGCTGCTGACACTGCTGGCGATGTCTGTAGGTGGTCATAGACCACTGTTCAGTGCTTGCCACCCCCCCCCCACTGCCAACAGCACTGTGGCCACCTGCAGGAGCTCCCCACTTGCCACTAACAGTGCCGTCACCTCCTGTGGGAGCTCGTTCTGCCCCCCCAGCTCCCAGGGACACGCGGCGTTCATGTTCTAAACTATTCAAATAAATTACACAGTAGTTTTGAATGTACGCTGACCGGTGAATCAGGCATAGACATGTATTTTCAAAGGTGAATTATTTCAGCAAAAGTCTGTGTGGGAAGATAATAGATTATGGTGACAAGGGGTCTGTTTTGTGTAAATTAATGATCCATTTATGCAAGGTGTCAATGCAGATTAAATGAAGTGAGTGTCAGGTGACTGCTGGAGGGGAAGTTGCATTCATTAGACACTTCAGTCTTGAATGTCAGTCTCTCTCCTACATGCTCTCGTTCAAAACTAGATCTTTAATTCACGCCCGGGGGGGGGAGGGGGGGGGGAAGGAAGGGGGAACAAAGTTCCCAACCATTGAAAGCCATTCAAAACTAGTTTAGGCCTCTGATTTGTAAAAGGCAGCTATATCCTGTTTTCTTGTTCTAGTTACCTGCAAGTCTGTCTTATAACCATATCTATTTGGTGCCATCACCATGGTATTTGAGCGAATTCTAAACTGCTCTTCTGGAAAGAACATTGAAACAGCATGCCATGGGGTACCACTCAACATTAGCAATGCTAGGTGTGTAAACACCTACACGTGATTAACATTAAAAACATTCTGACCTGTAAGAGATGAATTGCTGTATTATTTTTTGTAGTCAAATAACAAGGACTCACTGACAGGTAGAGGGGTAGGAAAAACACAGCCCTGGGGCTGTGTTCAGCATGTCTACAGAAGTTCAATTAGATCAGTCTAAACATGCCCAATCTAACTTAGTGCACCTCCAGTACAGTTAAATTAGATCGGGTCGGCCATTTTTTGACCAAGCTAACCTTTCTGGAACTTCTGTACAGTTTGCACTTAGATTGACCTAACTAGGGTTCTAAGTATAAGGTCCGTACGTGTGTGAACTAAGTTAGATTTGGTGGCCATTTTTAACACAATCTAACCACCCCCTAACTTTCCTGAATTTCTGTACCCTTTGTTACTAGAAATGGAGAAGCCTTTGTATATCTGATTAATTAGTAGCAACTTTTATTTCTTACATCATTTTAATATAATACTTATGATTGGATTATTGAATGAACATAAAGAACTAGTCAATGGAATTCTAGTTATAAGCAGATGTTAGATTTAAGCTTGGAATAGACACATTAGTTTCTAATTTATGACTTAATATGCTAAATCTATCTACTTAACTATAAATGGAACAAACTAAATTCTCCAGCTTTAGAGAAACAGGAATAAGGGCATATTTCTCTACTAATGGCATAGATTATTTTCAACTAGATCTATTTAATAAAAACCTTTGCTCCTAGCAGGGTGCAGAACAGAAAACATGCAACAGTTACAAAGAAAAATAAGGGAAATAGTTATATTATTTATTTTGGATAAGATCCAAAAATTTAAGAGTTATATATGCTAATAAACATAATTGTCACTCTTAAAATGGAATAGAGAATGTTTGTATCTTTCTTTTCAACTTACCTTTGCCAGTTGCTCATGGATTTCTAACAAGCTTGGTCTGCTGATTTTGACGCCACTGATGCTGCCAGTGTTTCGATAATAATCAATTTTAGGAATTGGGTCCATTGTGTTATGGCCAAAGGTTTGTAGGTAGTATGTGTTGCTGTGAGTATCGTAGGGATGTATATTTGCATCTGGTTTAGCAGTATCTCCATTTTGAAGAAAATTGTCGTACAGCTGTCTGGTACCAGGCCTGAAACTGATTCTCAGTCTGTTATGGGCTTCATCAGCAAAAGATGTTTCTTCATAGTGTGGAGGATCAGTGTCCTCTTGAGATGTTGCACTATTGTCATGGCCATGGCTTTCATTAATTACATTAACCTGAAACCGATTTGCATTTGGATCCAAAAATACACTTGGAGAATTATTCATTGACATTTTAAGAGATATTATGTGCTTAGGTTCCAATAGAGAATCTTCTAGGGTTAAAACTAGTGTTGTTTTCTCTACAAGAGACTGCTACTGTTGGGTTTGACGGATCTTTGTTCTTAATGTAGCAAAGTTCAATGGTAGTTTTCTTGAGGCTGTCACCCCTAAGCAGTCTTCTTGGAGTTGTCCTGCATGATTCTGTCATCAAAAGTATAAATAAAACTCTTCCATATGCAATTAACTTACATGGTAAAGTGATTTCAGATGATTTCTTTATAAACACAGTGAGAAAGCAATCTTATTACTTGTTTTATAAGTAGGACCTGATCTAAAGAACAAACTCATTAAGAAAATAGCAATCTTTCCACTCATCTCAAAGGACTTTGGAAGCTAAAACTACACTTTAAACACAGTGCTTCACTAAATACGGTGGATCCCAAGGTCTCATGGAAGCTGGTTGGAATTTTTGAGCATAAAGAATGCAAGAAGAAACATGTACAAGTCTGCTTAACTATGAAGTCCCACTGAAATACTACGTACACTACATATTTCCCTTGTAGGGCAGAAATAAATTGATGTGAAAATTCAAACCTTCCAATTGTTCCAGCATAGGAGACAATTTATGAGTAGATGATTAAAGCACTGAAAACAACATATTTTAGAGACAGCTACAAATAATATAATTCACAGGAATAGATACAAGGGAATTGAAACATATAAAAAAATAGTACCACCTTTTTGCTGAATTCTAATGGATGAAAATAATGAATGTGTCCATACAACGAAAGCAAAAGAGCAATTATTCATTATTGATATACATTAACAATATTTTAAAGCAATTTGAAGTTGAGAAGCGCATGACAGAACTGCTCTTGCATTCCTGGTAAACCCAAAACAACCTTTTAAGACAAATTGAAATATATAGGGGCAGATGGTCAGAACTGACCATGTGAGACCCTATACAAATGTCTTGCAGGAAATGTCAGCTCCTTGGGACAATGAGCTCTCTAGTCAGATCATTCTCAAATGGTATCAATGACAAATTCTTCGTGATCTACTGAGAACAGATGCAGAACTGCATGGGAGACTTGAAAAACTACATGATGAAACCTGCTTTCACTATGATGGAAGAATGTATCGGTTTTCTACACCCTTATATAGAATAATTAATTAAAAACACATTAAAGCTGATTAAAAATCTAATCAAATCCCCATTACCCTGAAGAGGAGCATGCTTGGGCCTTGAAACTTTTATGAGTGCATCTTATAGTAAAAAATATTGGAGACAAAATAAACATTAATTTAAAGGAATATTCTGACTGAACATCTGCTAAATAAATCAAGGGGAAGAATGCATCTAGCACTGATAGTTAAATCATACTATGTCTTACTATAGCTATACGTACCTAACTATATAAACTTTGTTCAATAAGCACGCAGGAAAATTATAATGTGAAGAGCCCTCTTACCAAACACACTCTACCCCTCATTACAAGTTACTGTATTTGTAGGTCCCAACTACAAATAAAAAAAAATGTTTGCTAACTTCCATAAATGACACACATTTTCTGCTGTAAAGTATCTTCAGCACAATACTTTATATAACCTTCTAGATCTTTTATTTTTTAATGTTTTATGAACTTCATGTAAAACAAACAGTTACTTTTTGCCATCTTTATGTGGCACTATATTCTGTTGGTCACTTCATATCCAGGTTTCACAGTATTATGATATTGGTAATCTCAGACTGTATATTAGGTGCTGCTTCCCTTAGTGTGAAATTCTTTAATAAAAAGTTTAAGTTAAGTATTCAATTTCCATGCACTAAGGGGCAACTCTTGATCCATAGCTATTGACTTTATTGAAACCAGATTTGTTCCTAACTGTGTTTTGGAGCCTGCGTAAAATCCTGGTCCTTTTCAAATCAGTGGGAATGTTGCCAGTAATTTCAACAGGGCCATAAGTTCACTTTCCTAGTTTTCTTCTATTCCACTGGTAGTTCTTTTTTCTAGGAAAACAAAAGTCTCTTACCTTTCTGCTGCCTTTGCAAACAGTATTTTTTCCACAGTAAATTTCCAGAAGGCTGTTAGTTGCTGTTGTTTGCTAGTAAATTTGCACCTAATACTATAGTATTGTGTATAAGTTAGCAATCTTACATTATTTGGGATAGTTAAACTTACCACCCAATTTCTGCTTTAATGAAGAACAATCTCTCTCTTATTTACCTTATATGCATTATCTTTGCTTATATAGTGTGTCCTTCTGACCCGTGAATTATGGTTTTTACTCCATTGGCCAATTTTCTCTTCTGTTCAAAATATAATCCAATCTCTGTCTTTGCAACATGCTATAAACCACTTCTGATTTCTGATTTAGAGGGACATTCTACCCTGTTAAACATCAACTAGTAAATGAACCTATTAATTCTTGGAAGGAAGAAATAAAACTGTTCTTGCATAGTTTTATTTATTTATTTAATTTTGAATTTGTAAAATATAGCTGTAGGCATCCCTGCACTGCTGTAACAGCTACTATCCAGCAATTATGTTGACTAGCATGTCAGTATATTCTTCTTTATTTGTTTTAATACCAAGGATAATTTTATTTAGATTTGCTTTCTTTTCTATCGTTTTATATAAAAAACATTGTAGCACAACAGTGCCTTAAGGGTTGGAGAAGGATATACCAGGGTATAGAATTTACTGGGACATAAATAGAAATTTCTAAAAGTCCACAGCTAAAGAGTTGATTTAAAATTATTTTTAAAATGGTAATACAATGAGCCCATACTTTTTCTTTATTCCATGCTCAGCTTGAGTAGTATCTTACAAAATGAACAGCCCCACTGAAATCAGGGATACACTCATCAGTGTTATCGTTGTCTATTTGTATTAGAATTGTACCCATGGGCCCAATTAATATTTATATATGAATTTACTTTAATCCTCTGCACATCCTCTGTGCAGGATGACTTCACTACTACTCAAACTAGAACTACAGCACTATCAGGTGAGTTCATATAAAGTTTTGCTCTTGGAACTATACTGAAATTCTCAGTAGACAAATAAGAACCTAGGTGAGAGTTAGACACCGCAGTCATAGTATTATAGAGAATGAGGGTTGGAAGGGACCTCAGGAGGTCATCTAGTCCAACCTCCTGCTCAAAGCAGGACCATCCCCAACTATATCATCCCACCCAAGGCTTTGTCTAGCTGGGTCTTAAAAACCTGCAAGGATGGAGATTCCACCACCTCTCTGGTTAGCCTGTTCCAGTGTTTTACTACCCTTTTAGCGAGAAAGTTATTTTTAACATCTAACCTAAACTCGCCTTGCTGCAACTTGAGTCCATTGCTAAGGAGCCCAGTCCTAAGGAGTTATTTAAATTGGCCTAGCACCAGTATCTTCAAAGCTCATTATATACCTAGATCTAGTGGACACCTCTATCTTGCTTTTCAGTTTCTCTGCATAGGCTCTCAAAAATGATCTGGAGTACCTGATTGCACGCTTCACCACCATCTAAGGTCCTTCAACATCCAGATCATTTACTGAAAGTGCACAAACTCCCCCTAGAGCCCAGAGAGGCCCTGGCCACCTGATGGACAAAAGCTATGACTAACACTGCCAGATGAATTCAGTTCAAAACCATTGCTACTAATGCAGCCACCCTCTGCTCAATGTCCTAGTGCAGCATTTCTCAACCCATGGATTACGACCCCAAAGTGGGTCACAAGAATACATGAAAGGGTCACAAACAAACTTTAAAAATGGATCAACAAACTTTTAAAATTGATTCTCCTTTAAAGGAGAAAAATCTGGGAAACTATGGGTTTTCCCTTGCAGGCTGACAGAGTTCCAGCCTGGGGCTACTTGGTAGGGCTGTGTGAAGCTTCAGGTGCTGATTCGATTCAGAGGCGATTCGACCCAATTTGGTAGCCAAATCTCCAAATCTGAATCAAATCAGAGGACCAATTAGAAGGTCTGAATCGATTCAAAGCTCTCCAAATCAATTCAGAAAAGATTTGGAGAGTTTTGGTGATTCAGGCAGTCCCTGGTGGCTGCAGCAGGGAGCTGGACCCAGACTCCGTGCTGGTCATGGCTGTCCTGCCTGCCCTAGCTCCTGGTTGTTTAAAGAAATGGCCCCACTCACCAGGTGCTGCTAGGCAGGGGGTTGATCCCTGCTGCCCCACACTGCCCCATACTGCATGGGGGGCTTTGCCATGAGCCCCCTGACCCCTGCTCACTCTCCCAGCCCCCCCATGGCTGCCCTGCCCGCCCCAGCTACCGGCCCTTAAAAAAAACAAAAAACAAGCCCCCCGCACTCACTGGCTGCGGCTGGAGACCCACGGATTATGCGGGGGCATGGGAGCTGGTGAGGCCAGGGTTTTTTGTTGTGTTTTTTTTAAAGGGCCGGGAGCTGGGGTGGGTGGGGCAGTCATGGAGGGGCTGGGAGAGTGGGTAGGGGTCAGGGGGCTCATGGCAGAGCCCCCCCCACGTCGTGGGGCAGTGGGGGCAGCGGGGATTGCCCCCCACCTAGTAGCAGCTGGTGAGTGGGGACTTTTTTTTTCAAAGAGCTGGGAGCTGGGGTCAGACAGGGCAGCCATTGAGAGTGGGCAGGGGGATGGGCCTGTGTGATTCGGAGATTCGGCTGATTTGGCAGCAGCCAAACCTCCAAATCAGATTTGGCCGAATTGATTCAGGACAGTGATTAAAATCACCAGATCGAATCACTGTTCCACAAATCTGCTGAATCTGAATCCGAAATGAATACTAGCCGCTTTGCACAGGCCTACTGCTTGGGGCCCCCATTCCCCTACCCCCACCCCATACACTGGAGGGCTGGAGCCTGGGGGTGGGGGCAGAAGGTTGAGAGTGAGGGCCACCAGCAGGGTCGGGGGCGGGGGGAGGGGTCATTTTCTACTTAAGCTATTTACTGGGTTGGGACTGGCCATCAGTTTCCAGATGGGTCCTAGTACAAATAAGGTTGAGAACCACTGCCCTAGTGCAGTGATTCTCAACCAGGGTGCCACAACACTCTGAGGTGCCTGGAGATCCTCTCAAGGGTGCTGTGGGATGCCACACAATGTTAGCACTGTTAGGTGTGCAAACATGATACACAAGATAAGCCCAGAGATTTCAAATCCATCCATCCATCCATAGTGTCAAAAGCTTTCTGATCTGTTGGGATCTTTCTGAGTTTTTCCAACAGAATAATTGCTCTATTATTTTTCTGTGGTCAAAAAATGAATAAATACTAAGAGCTGGCGAGTTGGAGTGGGAGTTCTGGGTTCTAATCACTGTTATTAGGTTTATTTCTGTTTTTAACTGGTGACTGTCTAATGTGTAATGTGTCAACAGTGCTGGGGACCAGAGACAAGAGCTCAGGGTCCCCTCTCACAGAGGTGGGTGTCATGACCCAAAGGCATGATTTTGTGTGTGCTTCGGCACCAGAATTATCCCTGCCAAGTTGCAGCTTCATTGCACGGGAGAGCTTCCTGTTGCAGAGGAAAACCCCGGTGCAGGGACGAGTTTCC
>NW_005842352.1:818424-818657 GCF_000455745.1 Alligator sinensis
CCACCCGCATGCAAATTTGTTCCCCGTGATTGGCTAGTTTTAAATTATTCCCACGTGGCGGCTAACGATTGGCCTGTTAGCCGTATAAGAGGCTTGAGCAGTTTCCGCCCAAGCCGAAGAGGACTCCACATCCATCTCGTGGGGACTCTGGATACACGGCAGGGTGATAGAGACCCTGTGTGAGATTCAGAGGAGCTTGGTGACCTGATCCATCGCCCACCTCTTCCCGTCTT
>NW_005842352.1:818815-828616 GCF_000455745.1 Alligator sinensis
GCGGTGTAAGTAAACAATCTTTTAAACTACCGCTAAGCGTTTGTGCCTAATTCCAGCTCTTTGGCCCTCCCTCTCCGATCCAGTGTGCCCGGGCTGCTGGCCACAGCCCGCGTGCAGCACGGAAAAGGGCTCGGGTCGCTCCCGGCCCGCACAATCCTGACCTCTGACAAGGAAGGACAGTTTTTCTCCTTCTTTATGGCAGCCTTTCATGTATTTCCTATCAAGTCTCATCCCCGCCCTTTTGTCCTTCATACCCTATTTCCTTCAGCCTTTCCTTATGCTGCTTGCTTTTGTCATGTTTATCTCTTGCTCAGAATTGTTCCAAAGGCCTGAATCATGGTCAGCTGAGTGTTCACTGACTTCAGCAATCTAGATTTCTGTAGACAAGTTTGAGAAGTTGAGGTGTTTCATGTGAAGCTTCAGCTTCCTGTCGATTCTTCAGCAATGCCAAACTTAGTGAAAAATTGTGCTAAACACTTTTTTTTGTCTGTTGATCTCAAACCATTTTTTTAGTGAGGGTAACTATATTAGCTCTCTCATGTGTAAAGTGGGAATAAGGCACAGAAAAATGTAATGACTTGCCAGACAGAAGAACAAGCCGAAGAGGACTCCACATCCATCTCGTGGGGACTCTGGATACACGGCAGGGTGATAGAGACCCTGTGTGAGATTCAGAGGAGCTTGGTGACCTGATCCATCGCCCACCTCTTCCCGTCTTCGATCGCAACTTTTATAAGATGTACCTACGATTCTGATTTTGGTGGCTCGTTCACCCAGAGCATCGGAGCTCTGTTCTGTGGAGCCTAGCAACCTCCACGTGATCGTCCGTGTTGTCTGTGTCTGTAACCGCAACTCAAGCAAGTTTTCCAGCCTACACCACTGCCATCTCGGTGTAAGTAAACAATCTTTTAAACTACCGCTAAGCGTTTGTGCCTAATTCCAGCTCGTTGGCCCTCCCTCTCCGATCCAGTGTGCCCGGGCTGCTGGCCACAGCCCGCGTGCAGCACGGAAAAGGGCTCGGGTCGCGCCCGGCCCACACAGTGGGCTCTAAGCAGCATAACTACTGGGCTAAAAAGGCAGGCTCCCCCTTGCTTGAGGCAAAATCTGCAGCCTGCCTCCCACCACATTGTGAATCACCCAGGGCACAGCTTTCTCAGAAACTCTCTGAATCCCAGTTAACAGAGATGCCTGTGGGATAGCTTGAAGAGGGATGGAGTTCAGAAATTTTCATTGGCTATCTCTAAGTGGGCTTTCTAAATTGCCGTTGGGAAGCACATCCCACTCCCTGTTTTTTGCATAGAGCACATAGATGTACATACCTGAATTGCTTCCAAGAATCTCTGAAGTCTCTGTATTGACTCTAGGAGGACAGAGTCATTCTGAATCTTCCACCTGGGACAGGTGTTCAAAAGCTAAGCAGGGCAGTGATGAAGCTGAGGCACTTACAGAGCCAATCTGAATCCTGCCCATGGTGTGATGGTCTCAGTACAGACCTGTGCGCCAGATCCTGTTGTACTCTAAGCCCAATTCCAAACAAGCCTTTACAACACATTTAAAAATAGCATTTAGAAACAAAGTTTAATGCGGGCATGCTGTGCTAGCACTATGTTATAAATGATAGTCTTGCCCAACTTCTTCCATAGGCTGAAACATACAGTCTGAAACAGAGGCTAGCACCAACAATATTGAATGGTCAAACTACATCAAATAGAGGCTTAACTGGAATTGTGTTTAAATGTAATCGGTAACACACTGAGAACCCAAATACAGATGGGACCCCTGATTTCTGACTGCTGGTTTAACCTTCCTCTCTCCATGGCTTAGCTTCCCCAGTATAAACTGGGGGTGAGAAATGACAAGGGAATCAGGCCATCTGTGAACTTGTGAGGCCTCTGTCTGCTGTATTTTTGAGGACAGCCTTTTGAAAACTTACCCACCTCCAGCATGCTGGAAGGAGTGCTTTCTTTGCTTTCAGGGATGGAGGGGCAAAAAGCGTAACCGTGCTCTGTAAACAAAATGGAACTGGGTAGTTGCCTACCACAAAATACTGTAAAATTAAAAAAATACAGTCAGTTTGTGGACAAAAACAATAATATAGTGTATTATACTTGGTTACTAAGATGCAAAGCATGCTTCTGAGTCTGTGTACAGAACACTGAATCCCTGTACTGGATAATTGCATACTGTGTGCTGTAGGCATTTCTGTTTGAATTAAATGAAAACAAATGTAGCAGATTGAAGCTGTGTAGTTCAAAGATTTCTCACATTGGAATTTGAACAATTTAAAAGGTTGTCTGGTCATTAACCAAGCTTTTTACGTTGTGTACCTTGATTGTTGTGACCTTTCCCATATGATCCAGCATTTTCCACTCTGAATGGCATTTTGCCTCATGGTTCTTTTGACTGCCACTTGTCCAGCAGATAAGGAAAAGGCGCAATATACATTGTGCTGAATGGGGGTAAAGCAAATTACTCCAACTGATCCTCTTGTCCTTGCACCTTTTAGTACACAGAGCCGCTGAGTAAAAGTGATGCTTAAACAAAATTCTGCCTCCAAGTTTCTCAAAGATGGAATTGAATTTCTGTCTACTCTTGTCACACTCACTTAACAGCTCTTTGTACTGAGAGATGACCTTGAACTGTAACTACTTAGCACCTGGTTTTTCTTTCTGTTTTTTTTTCCCTTTTGTCTTGTAAGAGTACTTTGTGATAGAATCCTCTCTGTGAGAGTCCAAACCATGTTCAGTGGTAGGTGTGTAGGGCAAAGGAGCTGAGAAGTTGCCCTGCAATGGGGGAATAATGGACTGTGTATCTATCTCTGTATCCCTGTTCCATTCAGCTGTTAGCATGCAGTGTGCCTCTACTCTGGAAATGCCAAACTGGCATAATGAACCCATGAAGTTTTTACCAGCTAGCACAAATCATAGAAGTTAAAGCTATTTGCACTGGGAGCTGAATCAGTCTCCAGGAGCCTACGGGAAGGCATAGGTGTACACTTACCCTATTAGGTTCTGCTTTGAGTTTAGCTCAGCTAGACTTAAGGACTGGATTTTTAACTGATATTTGCTTCTTGTCTTCCACTAACAGATTTGTAGAGATATGAGAAATGTAAGTGGAGTAGGAACAGTGGCTTTAGAGGATCTGATTGAATTCTGATCCAGGTATATGCCTTGTAATGCAGAGTTCATAATATATCCTATTTATAGCACCCCAACATTTTCATGAAAAAAATTAAAATAGCTCTTGCATGGCCAATAGCTCTTGCATGGCCTTCTAACAATTTGTTCTGAGTAGAAGACGAGCTGTGTTCCAGCAAGGCTGAATAGCTTTTCTCTGACTGGTCCTACACAGTTCAAAAAAGACTGCAGAAACCCCAGACACAGTAGTAGCACTAAGCTCTGTTGTCGTGGACATAGCCAGCATTATAGCACCTATACGTTTTTGAGGGAGAGATGTTCATTTGTGAATGCAATCAGTGTTAGATGCCTCTTTGGTTTTTCTATTCTTTTAGTAACTGAAATTAGGAGTTCCCTTCTACCTACACCCACCCCTTTACACACAAACTAATGCCTGCAGTGTCATATTCCTTTGTGCTGCTGTCTAATCTTGCAAGCTAACCTGGGCCCATATATTGGGCTGGCTCACTGAGTTGCGTGTTACTGAGATTTCCAAGGCCTGTTAATGGGCTTAAGGAAATAGTGTTAGTTAAGAGGGGAGGAAGTGACAACCACCGTCCCTTCTGTCCTGCACCCTCCTTCTTTATCAATGGAGCTCTTCCTGTGAAGAAGCAGGAGAGATTAGATTTCTCTGCCCTTCTTCTCTCAATTTTTAGTTCATCGTGCACTAGCATATTTTTTGACATTTGCTATTTCTTCTACATAATTCTAGAATAGGCAAATTCCCAGAAGGAAAGCAGCGTGAAATGCTTTTTGAGTTTGCAACAAATATTTATTTAATAAAATGAATGGCACCATCAAAATGTAGATCTATATTACAAATGTGTCAGTAGTAGGTTTCCAAAATGACATCAACATCAAAATTAAGGCAGGAGACTCTTGAATTTTCATGCAAGGGCATATTCAAACGTCCCTTTATCCAGCCCCTCGACTTCATCTTCCCAAGTAGAGGAAGGCATGCTACTATAGGGATCCAGCAAGATTTTGAAGCATCTGATGATAAGAAGTCCCAAGAAAATACATAAAATCCCTACAAAGGCAAAGCCAGTTTTTTGTTCTAAAGTCAGCGGGAAGGCAGACACCTCATTGACACTCATAGTGGCTGATGCGTTGCTGCAGTAGTTACTGCTCATCATTAGGCATCACATCCTGGTGAACCTTTGGTATTTTCACCTCTATCACTTCTTTGCCTATGCACAAATTAGAATTGATTTGGTTATGGCCCAAGGTGACACAGGTGTGAGTTACAGCACATGAAAACCTTTAAAACAAAAACTACCTGGATGTCACTACTGAAAATACAGTCTTTGCACCCAAATCAGCCTAGAAAAGCTGTTGTTAGAATGTGGTGATCCCTACATAAAATCTGCTTGGAACTCCCAGCTAATACAGTAAAAAAACAGATAATTTATTTGCTTGTCTTCCTCCCCCAAAACAGAAAATGTCCGGCCTGGGGAATTCTAAAGAGAATGTTATCAGATGGGACAAAGCCTTTCAGTTCTTATCAGACAACAGCTTGCAAGGCCTCCATCTGTAAAGGTACATGGAAGTGTTTATGCCTGAAGGGCTTGCAGGATGGGTATCTCAGTCCTTAAACTGGAGAAACGGTCATAAGTGTATTGTGGGATATCTTATCATTTGTGCTCTACTGTGCACCCCTAAGTCACCTGTACATGTGACCAGCTGAGCTTATAACTTCTGCCTCATTGTCTGTCAGAAATGTTGATTGCAAATTAATGTACTTTTTTGAATGCCCATACTTGAGTGAATATTGTTTGCTAACAGATAAGCATTAGGATCTGGCAAGGGGGACAGACTGTTGAAAGATACATTCAGACTGGGAAGATGAGCCATTTTGGTAATGTTCCAGCCATGTGCCAGCTCCCAAGGGTACACACTGTCTTCGTCCCCACCATGCTAAAATTAGAAATCTCTATATCCATTAGCATATGGAGAATGTTAATGGGAGAAGAGATAATACAAATCCTTCTCCCTGCCCTTTTCCCCTGGCATCAGGCTCTTCTCCCTATCCTTCCTTTCAAAATGTGGCTGTTACCCAAGACACTGATGTCCTAGGCCTCCTAATGTTTTCATTACAACAGTTCCCTTGTTGCTCATAAGTAACACAGAGAGGGCCCGATCCCACTTCCTTGGTCAATCAAAGGGCCTACTGACTTCATGGAACTGTGGTAATGCAGAAGAGCCAAAATTCATAGGATCAAATTGCAGTAGTCTTTGGTATAAATGTTCTAATTTGGGGAGGAAGGATAGGGGGGACACTTCCTCCTATCACAGGAGCAGCACTGGGTACTCACCAACAAGCAAACCTGAGACAGAGAGCCCCAGTGTTGCTGAGCACATTGTGGGAATGCACCAAAGCAGCTATGTTACAGTTTTTCAGCAGCTGGTGCATGTGGGGCAGGAGGGAGAAGGCAGGCTGTTTCATGGCAGGGCTCCTTTGTATGGCCTGAAGTGAGAAGCTCTTTTTGTTAAAAATTCAACATTCTTTCTCCAAAGAAAGCTCCCATTACGTGAGCTTGAATCATTCATACTCAGTTCACAACCTACCTAATGCACAGTGGGTAGCCAAATGAAGGATGAGCCACCTAGCTGTTTGCTACAGCTTTTACTCCAAAGGGCACCACTTCTCCAATCAGCTGGGGTTCATCAGTGTTTGCTATGGATCTGCATTCCCCCTGGACACTTCACAAACTCTTGTCTTCACAGAGGGCTTGGGAACCTAATGCTGGGAAGTATCCAGGTTCTACTGTGTAATACATGTACTTCTTAGCCAGGTAAATCAGTCTATGCCAGTCTCTGTGTTGCTGGGGCTATATGGCTACCAGTATCCAAGCTCACTAGTTTAAAGCTAGCTCAGGTATCTTTCGACTTCAATGAGTATGCTGCCATGAGTGCAGTGTAGATATACCCTGGGTTATCTTAGAAGTCCTGTAGCAAAAGAAGGATAAATGACACCTGCTATCCCTGATATCTTTGTGAAAGAAAGAAAAATGGTAGAAAACATTCTCTTTTTTTCCTGTTTGGCTCTCCTCTTCCCTCCTCAGAATGTCAGGTTTTTCCTTTGCATGCAACCAAAAGCAGAAAAGAGGTGGGGAGAAGGAAAAGGGGCTGGGCCAGATTGTCACTCTTGTGTAAGTTTGTGTCACCAGTGACTTACCTCCCACACTGAGGATCTGGGTCTGACATTTGAACCTGGATTGATGACTGAAGAACACTGGTTTAAGGCTCTCTTGCACCAGCTCCTTCCTGTCTGACTCCCAGTGCGCATTGTTCAGATGCAAATGAAGTCCTAACATTCAAGCCATGACAGACTTGCTCATATTGAGAAATACCTCACTCTTTGAGTCTTGTGGTCAAAACAACTAGTACAACTCAAAAAAATGGTACTAATCAGTTAGAGGAAAAGTTGCAGTTAAGGCCTGTAGTAACTAAATAACTGAACAGAGGTAATTTATACTTATTTGCTGTAAACACATAATAGATAATGTAATAGATTAAACCACCTGCTACCAAGTTGTCATGTAAAGCACGTTTCCAGTTTTTTCCAGACCTTTTTACCAGCTGTAGAAATTGGTGAAGGAAAAGCACAGCATGCTCAAGTTCTTGTACAAATCAGTTGAGATTTAACTGGATCCAGTCAAGAAAAAACTTCTCCTTCCAGAAGTCCAAGGGCACTGGAAAATGAAAAGGAAAAAAAAAGAGGCTTATCCTGAGATATGAATTGTATACCGTAGCAGGATGACACAGTGCCAGAATGAAAAACCACAGCCCTGAAAGACACATGCACAGAAATCTTGGAGACAAATTCTGGCCCCAGCTCAGCAATTAGATGTTCCTTGTAAAGCTCACAAAAACCTGTGGGGCTCTACATGGATACAGAAATTTGTATTCTCTCCAGTTACTGAGGTAAGGTTACCTCCCACAGAAGTCAACGGGAGTTTTTCTTGAGCAAAGAGTACAGAAGCAGTTTATAAGTTTGGGCGGGGGAGGACAGTATAAAAATAGAAACAAATAGAGAAGCAACGTTAGTTGTCATCAGAAGCTTTGATGACTCCATATTTCAGGAACAAAGCAGTCCTGTACATCATGCATATCACCAAACAAGTATTGTGCTACGGATCCTATTGGTTTAATAATGTAAAACTAAATTTTGGGCTAAATTCTCCCACTATCACACACAGTTTTTGTCCTTTGGTGTTTGCTCTATGCCTGTTATTAGTGCACAATGATATTTTACTTGTATTTTTCAATTATTGTCACCAGGAATTATGGGTCAAATCGTTAACATGCAAAACCTGGATATATGGGCACTGAGTGCAAGGAAATACTTTGAGTTTGAGGAATAGAATCAGCCCTGAGGGTACAACTGGACAGGTAGAGAAATAGTCTGCATTTCCTGTGCAGGGGCTTTGGGGCTGTGAAACCTTTGCTAGGCTCTTTCCTCCTCTTCTCTTCCTCCTTCTGTGCAGCAGAATGTGTGTGTCAGCCCTTGCATGTTTGCAGATGGTAGTGGAAGATTTGGCACTAAATACGGACCAGCTAATAGCAAGATTATACTTGTTTGTTTCTGCATTTCAAATCTGTTTGCAGATCAGTGGTAATTGAAGGTTTCAGCCACCAGTTACACATATGTAATGTCAGTTGCTCTCAATTATATGTAAAATCATGAGCAAGGAGACCATTGATGCTACAGGAGCTGAATGTAATGCTAGGGACATAGGCAGGAAGATGTCACTGCTATTATATTACTGTACTGTAAACATACCTGAACTAACTATAAACTAGTCATCTTGGATCCTGGGACCAGTGTAGCCATGGCAGCACAGGACTCAGGGTGACCTTATTGCCTTCATCTTTACTCTGCTTCTTGAGCAGTTTTGTAGGCTTTACTGAGCTCTGTACTGCTGCTCTAGATAGCTACCAATAACTGAGCTAGGTAGGTTAAAGTGAACTTGGGTATCTCTACTATATAGTTATGATACTATTAGTCACAGCAGTGACTGCAGTATAAAAAACACCTTGGGATAGAGTTCAGGAGACCAGCAAGACCCGAACTAGAAGTTCTACAGTCTGTTTCTCTGGGTTGTCAACCCAGTTACCTCTACTTGTTCTCTCGGAGTCCAGGCTCTTCAGTTCACTTCTGTGAAGTCTCAGCTTATGGCCCCACAAAAGCCTTTTACTTATGGGAAGCAAAGATCCTTCAATATCCTGCGGTGGAGAGAAAGGCCACCCGATGCCCATTGGAGAGCAGAAAGGACCAATAGGACCCAGAGTGTGGCAGACACCTCAGCCCCATGGATTATAAAGGTAAGCAGAGAAAAGCAGCTGAGTTTGCTGCCTATGGGACTGGTACACCTACGGAGGACAAGAGCTAGTACATATAAATGCTGTGTGCAAACTTAGACAGGGTGGCAGATAAGTTGAAGTGCTTAAGAATATTGTAACAGTAGCCATAATTGCCATGAAGTTCCCTGAGGATCCCAAATCCTGGTTAATGGGTGGTTTTACAGTTTCTAAAGTAAGCTTTTCCTCAAGCCAAATCACCATCCTACATTGTTAAGCTTTATTTAAATGTTATACTTATTCTTGAGAAAGGAGTGAGAAGTAACATATGTTGGGGCATCTTCATATTAGTCTTAGAGAAAATGTAGCAGGTTTTATTGTAGCCTGCCATGTATGAGGCCAATCCTGAGAGATGCTTGGCATTTTTAATTCTCGTGGAAATCTTCAGGAGCTGGATGTATGCCGCCCCTTGAATGAGTGAGCTGCAAGTGATTGAGAAATTGCATTATGTCCTACAGTCTATGTTAAAAATCTTCTGGTGACACCTGTAAATCATGAGTTTTCCATAAACAAACTCCAGATCACTCCTACTGTCACTGCTATTCAAACAGCTATCCTCCAGGAAGTGCTGCAAGCCCAGCTGCTGGTCCAGTCATTCTGGTAAGGTGTCAGATGACCTGGATTCACGGTCACTTCTAAGAGACAATGGACCACATTTTCAAAGCAATTTTTGTGACTAAGGATGCAGACAGACACCCAAAGGGATTTTTCAAATGCATCTGATTGTTTCAAATCGTCTTAGTCACCAAAACACCTGGCCAGCGTGCTAGAACGATGTATCCCTGGCCGGCTCTGGCCTGCCGGCTGGATCTTTGACAGTCCTGCCACAGGAGAAGGAAGGGATGGGTGAAACCTCAAAACGTTCTCCCCAGTAAAAAAGATACTTGGAGGCTTATTCGAAGTGTCTGGACCATCTGGGTTGACAACACTGGGCTGGAAATGACCGTGCACCCAGGTTAGTTCTGCAAGGGCAGAAGTAGCAGCCAACCTGATTTCAGCTAATTTGCATCCTACATACTTGTATTCCCTCAACTGCTGGGCAAGGGCTAGCTTTGCCTTCCCAGCCTAGAGCGAGCCGGGCCAGGCTCTCAGGCAAGTGGGGGTGGTGAGGAGCATAGCAGGAGCCGGCGCCCGGCCTGCAGCAGGGAAGGGCGCTGCACGCTCCGGCCCAGTGTGTGTGGAGCCGGGATTGCCCCCCGCCCCCCCGCAGCAAGGCCGGGAGCTGCACCTCTGCTGTGCCCTAGGACGCTTGCCCGGCCCC
>NW_005842352.1:828891-837241 GCF_000455745.1 Alligator sinensis
TTGGAGCCGCCTTGAACCCCCCCCCGCCCCTTCATTACCATCGCCGCTCGGATCAGACCCGCGGAGCTTGCCGCAGCTACGTGCGAGGCATCCCCAAGCCCGCCGCAGCCGCCCTGCTCCTTCCCTCCCCGCCGCCGCCGAGCTGGGCCAGGTGCTCCCCCGCGGGGGCTGCCCCGCGCGCCTGCCACCGCTCGGGAAGGCAGCACCGCAGGCGGGAGGGAAGGAGGAGGAGGAGGAGGGAAAAGGGAAGAGGAAGGTGGGCTCCACATCAGGGAGGCTCGAGGCAAATCTCCATCAAGCCTCTTGGGGAGAGCGAGCCAGGTAGCCGCCAGCCCCCAGGCAGGCAATGGGGACTAGTTTCTGAAGTGGCAGGCATGTCACCGGGGCATCGCTAAAATCCTGATTTAGCCAGGACTCGTTTAGCTGTCACGCCAGGGGTGGTGCCACCTCCGTTAGGTTTTTCCCTGGCAGGCTCCCTCCCATCTGGCGGTGAATAAGGGACGCGCCATGTTAAACACGCGTGGGCCAAAGGCTGCTTGTCTTAAATTTACCGCGTGGAGCATCAGCAAGATTTCAGCCTTTACATTCAGCTGGTTTGTGGTGAACAGAAGGATGATTCTTACCATGAATCTGCCTCTAACGCTGCCAGCATCCTTGCCCCACCCCTTCCCTCTCCTACCTTAGCACTGCAAACACCAGTGGTTACCCAGGAGCTGTCACTAGTGCTGAACCTCTTCTGCAGTTTCCTCCTAAATTAGATCTATTTTGTAGGTCCACACTTCAATACACATTTCAGAAGCAAACATGTGCAGCAGCAGGAGGTGTTGCAAATTGTGGGTAAGGAGTGACCACGGCTTTTTAAAGGGGGATTTGCATAACCAATTCAAATGGGTAGAAATGCTTCAGAAGATAATACATCCATCCTTGTGCATCAGAGTTGCCAAACACCTCTCTGGAAATTCATGACGATTTCAACAGAATTGGATTAGTGCACGGGCATTAGGCATGCAAGGTTCAGCTAGAAATCTTAGATACCTGTAGATCGGTGGTTGCCAGACTCTGGCAGGTTGCACACCATCAATTTAAAATGATACAACCTTAAGTACCATCAGCAAATTTTTGTCATATAAAGTAATTATAATAAATCTGTTAACTCGTACCACTGATAGGTTGCCTGCATACCACTGGTGGTACCCATACCACAGATTGGGAACTGCTGCTGTAGACCTTAAGACATGAGGGTAAAAGCAAAGGTAACATTCAGTATCACAGGAGATATCTTGATATCGATGCACACCTTGATATAACTACACATTTTTTATTAAGAAGCATTTTCAAATAAACACACAAAAACCTGATGTGTAACATTTTTCCTCATGCCCATGCAGTCTCCTATGCCATCACCTTTTTGTTGTTTATTCTGCATCCGGCAAAATGGCCTAAGATCATGGGCACTGTCACACTATCAGTGTTGACTACTAGGCTCCTCCTAATCAAGATCCACATTTGGTGTTGTAAGTTAATGGCTCTTAATGACCTTCTACTTCACAGAAAGCAGGGCAGGATGGCACCTGTGCCACCCTGATTTGCTTTCTGCCTGACTTCAGACTAACCTGGCTAACTACCTCAATCTTCTACTTGTTGCACAGCCAATCATTTGGTAAACAGTGTCTGATACTGAAAAATATAACACAACTTCATTTGTAAAGGATATATTTTGTGTAAATCTCATATGTAATAGGGCAGATTGTGCCTCCCAAAAAAGCTTCTGTGTACAGGTCTACTCGGTCTCCTCAACGGCACCACCACCATTTCTTTAGACTTTGCAAAGGGCTTTACATGGAGTTAAGCACTCTACTGGGTAAGAGAGGAGGATGGGAAGCTGGGGGCTAGAATTCAGGAGAAGCAGGATAAATGGATGGAGTCTGATTATTCCCTCATCAGTTTACTGATGGGGGAGGGGCAAGATAGCTCTAGTCCTTTCTGTTAAATGCTTATTTTCTTGTCTATTGATCCTCTTTATACCTGGGAGATTTCTCCTAAGTGGAGCCTTAGAAGCAATCAAACTGGAGGAGGCTGTTGTGGTGTGGCTCCACTGGAGCTGCTCTGTTTTGCTGGGAGTGAGAGGTATAGGCACATAGCTTCTGTGTGGATGGGTTCTTGGTGTGAAAAGGGAGTGCATTTACCCTACCTACCTACCTTCAGATTGATTTGGGTAAATCTTATGGAGTTCTCCCCTCAGGGGACCTCCTGTGGGCTTGAATGCTGGTCCAATTTTTTATTTATCCTTGCATTTGTACTGTTGCCAGCTTAGGTAGACTTAAATCCTGCAATTCTTCTCAAAAGCAGCACTCCTGGTTCTATTTTAAACACTTCCCTCTCCCCTATTTTCACCTGTTTGACCTCCATTTTTCACGGAAGCCAAGATGGGAATGCAACAGGCAGCCAGCAGCTGAGAATGAGAGCTCTCATATTTCATATTCAGCTGCTGGTTGTCAGTTGACCAGTAATACTACTATTTTTTAAAGCACCCTCTGCACTCTAAAGTGCTGTACTTTAAAGTGGAAAAAAAATGAAAGACAAAAATAAATGAAGCCACTATTTTTGCCCAGAGTTTGGGCAGGCATTTCTCAGAGGACAAACTGGTTAACAGTCTGTGCATGCTGTATGTGTGAACAGATGGGACCCACATCACACACTACTTTCTATTTTTATTAGGTTCCGTCCTGCTTTGAATGAACATAGCAATAAAAACCTCATTGGCCTCAACTGGACTGCTCATTGATTTGATACAAGATTAGAGTCATGGACAGGATTAAGTTGGAAGTGAACCAGAGACTCATAAGAAGTAGGTCTGGAAAGGACCTCCAGAGGTCATCTAAGTTAACCCCTTGCCTGAGGCAAGATCATCTCTATCCAAACTAGTGGATCCTTTAAATAGAAGTAAAGGTTTTATAACAATCTAGTGACATGCTATTGGTCCTTTATGGATATAATTGGGAAAAGTTAAGGTGAGGTGGGTTGGCAGGGAGCGACAATAGGAAACTGGTTTGCTCCCCCACTTTATTTTTAGACTTCAAAAGAAAGTTATTATAAAGTTGTAGGACTGTAAAGAAAATGGGACTCTTTTGAGGAATAAATAGACTCCACTAAAATGCACTTTCAAACTTAACTTCTTAAATATCTTTTTTTAAGAATTGTCATCATTCATATTAGGTTAGTATGTAAGGTCTGTGGAGAACTCTGTTCAAGAAGATCTTATGAGTGATAAAAGCCAGGCTCCCCTTCTAAACATTTCAGTAGGTCTATGGGTGGAAGGAACTAATAAATGAGTGAAATGGGCGGGGTAATAGACCCTGGAGTGGAGCAGGAAGAGATGAAGGATTCTATTCATATAGCAAGTATGAGGTGTTGTATGTATGTAAACTAGGCATTTAAACCTTTAATATGGATAAAAAGTCTATTATTCTGTATTCCTTTCTATAGCTCCCCAGGGACCTCAAGCTCTCTCAGTAAACCCTGATAGAGTAAGGAATTTAATACAGCACAGTCTTAGAACAAGAAAAACACAAATCTAGAAGTAGACAGAAATAAATAGAAATAAGAAAAAGATTTGCAGCTCTTTGGAGCTCCTGTCCAGCATTGGGATTACTCTGTCCCAACAGTTATGCATGTATTAAAGGGTTTTGTTGTTTATGCCCTTAAGTCCTTATCCAATCATCTTCCTAATTTATAAATTGTATTCAGTATCAAAATAATTCTCACCAGAAAAAGTGGGAGGCCTACCCCATTAGCCACTTAGGGCCATATCACCAAAACAAAGAATACTGAGTAAAAACTTAACATACTGAAGCCATATTGGCCCAATCAGAAACCATCCACTGAGAAAACTTTGCTTCCTGGCCCTGGCAGAAGTGGGATCAGTTAACTATCTGCCTTGGTCTGAATTACTGAATTAAAATACAAAAAAAAAAGTCCATCTCTAAATGGCAGGCTTCATACCATAAATGTTTGATTTTCAGATGTTGATTTCTATCTCAAAACAAATCAAAGCAATGTTCTTTGATAACCGAAAGTGGGCAAGTGTCTAGAGAGAAGAAACCTAATGAATCCTACTGAAGGCTTTTACTCTAAAAAAGAGAGGTGAAAGAATACAAACTGGAAAAAAAATACTGAAGCAACAGACAAGACAGCTGGATGCAATCAGCAGTACAGCTGCAGGTATTAAGCTCAGCAGTGAAGGTGGATTTTAGTTTGAATTTGTTATATTACCACTATGCTGCTTCTGGGGGATTTCTGGCAGGAAACAATCCATTGCAATCCATAGCCTGTTTATCTGATGTGTGTGGTATTTTGGCACTCAAAAATGTAAGCTGCATAATTTCTGCAATGGGGGTTTAATTGTAGGGGTTGAGGTTGGGGGAGTATCATGCTTTCTTTTACTTACAAGCTATGGCACCTCTGCAAAAATGCCTTTTAGTTGTCATTAAGTCTATTTTGCATTTAAAGTAAAACAATATAGACTGGGTATGGCCCTAGGCAATACAGAACAGCTTGAAACTACTCCTGGCTGGTGGAATAAGGAATTCTTAAATGAGCTGCAATGGTCCCAAAGTAAATCATCCACAGTAAAAGGGGAAAAAAATGTATGTAATTAAGCTAAAATACATCGTCATTTTCACAAGGTAACAGCTGTAAACAGTGATTGCACCTGGGAAATATCTAGCACATTTCCAGTGTCACCATAATAATACTTATTAAAAAATAATGACATGCTGAGTATACCTGCTTCAAGCACCATACACGAGCCTACGCATAGGAATTGTGTGCCTGTTACCTCCTCCTGTTATTAGAGGGGGTTACTAAATGTGTACCAACAAAATTATTGGGACAACCAATGTAAAAACAGGGATGGGAGTGGGAGTAAAAGGTTAATAATGAGTGCTCCAACAAACACCATACAGGGGAGACAGTTTCTAAACAACAGTTTTGCCCCTTTCACTGATAATTAGATAAGAAAAAAAGCCACAGGCTCTGATTGGAAAGGACATAGGGCCTTAAGTTCCATTTTCAAAGGCAGCTTAAGAGCCTGTTGATGTACTGTACAATGAAATAGGACATTTTTAAAAGCACCATGAGATTTAGACTTTGAAGTGCCTAATAGACCTGCATTGTTTCAGTGGAAAGTTTCTGAGCGCCTGGCCAATTTGGTGAACTCCCCAGGGAGCTGTGAACAATTTCATGGAGGGTTGGCCTTTTGGGTTGTCAGCTTGGAGGGCAGGCAGGAAGGTTTGCTAGGCAGTCAGGGACCTGGACACTGGTTCCTCAAAATATTCAGAGGTTCTTTTCCTTCCCCATCCTGTTTTATATTCAGCTATGGAATAAAAAAGTGGTATTAATTTTGGATTCTGGCTAAGCTCTCTAGTGCCTTCGTCAGGGTGTTGTTACACATTACCCTTAGGCTATATTAAAAGCTCTTACTATGGAAGTTTCATACACGCTAAAGTAAAAAACTAGTGCTAAGCTCCCTCCAGGCAACTTTAAATTATTATGTCACTGTGGGTGAGGTTTATCTTGGCCGTGTCACTCAGCTCATATTACAATAATGTGAGACTGCTCTCCGGAGATAAAACATCTAATTTTCAGTCTTCAAGCATCCCAGGATGCACTGCCCCTCCCCAGCCTCCTACTCTTTATGGACAAAATTTCCCCCCTGCCCTCCAAATGCTATTGCCCAAGGGGCACCAAGTCAACTCCCCATCTTTCCCCCAGAGGATGCGACCCCATGCTAGCAGCCAGTTATTACCTACCTACCTTCATCAACCAGAGGCAGAAAATGAGCCAAAGGAAAGTGTCTTTCCTCCCTGCTGCCAGCTCCCTGGGGCAGCATGGCTTCTGCTGACTGGTTCCCCCTGCCCCCTCCCCCCTCCATCCAATCTCAATTCATTAACACATGAGACTTTTCTTATTTTTATTTTTTATTCTTATTCACTGGTTTCATTTTATTCTTGGGGGTTTTATTTTTTCATTTTGCTTCAGTGAATGACTTACTTCATTTCACCACAACTGCCATCCTCCCATGACTCCCAGTGTCATGTTCCCACCTCTGCAACCCAGCTCTTCCACTCTACTCTCACCTAGAGCAATTTAAGATATTTTTCTGAGATTTTTTAGTTGGTCTAATAAAAAGTATTGTCCCTGAACCAAGAATGTTGCATCTCTTTTTGTTTCAGACCAACATGGCTACCAAATATATCGCTAATATAGTATCAAACTTTTGCAGTGGTATAAAATCAATAGTCAATATGCCACTGCAAATCAGCAGATAAATTGCTCTCTTTACCACAATAATATACACAATTAAGTCCTATGACAGCATCACTTTCCTCAGCCATGACACCCTGGAAAGCAAGATACCCTTTTAAAAGCTTGTTCACCTGTACCCACCTCCAGTGATGAAAATTGCCCTTTGTGGTTGCTTTTATGGGCCCTACAAACTAGCAGTCCTGCACATATTCCTTGTGCAATTTTTGTCCTTTGTAGATGTTGTACTGGGTGTAGCATGCTACCGTCATATGGATGGCACAGACCGTAGTTTCAACAATTATAATTAGAAATAAACAAAAGCCGTGATTCTAGAGAACAAAAGAAAAAAGGTGACAATGCTACTGGTAACCTGTATCACTGTGTACCAGCCCAAATGAAGGTGTAGCTGAATTTGCTGAGACAGATGGGAATGTGTACAAAAAATCTTAAAGGCCTTGGCTACACACAAAAAGTTGTGCCACTTTAACTAAAGTTATTGTTGAAATAGTTTGACTCCATTAGTGTGGATTCAGTTATATCGGCAGAAATCTATTTACATCAGTATACCTTATTTTTTGTATGCTGTAGAGAAGATTAAGTGGGAGGTTAGAATGACCCCCTCTGAATGAAAAACAATATTTTGAGTTGTTCAATTTCCATTCACAAAGGTATATATGCCTCACCTTCCAGGATGGACCTAATGCAAGGGCTGGCAAATTCCAGCCCACGGGTTGGATCCAGCTGGCAGTGGATCCCATTTCCCAGTAGCCCCTGTCCGCATGGCTGGGAGTAATCTCCATGGAAACTCCAGCTGTAGCTGCCTTGTGATAGTGCAAGGCTGGGGTTGCAATGGAGACTGGCCCCAGCCGTTCTGGCAGGACAGGGAAGCAGGCTGCTCCGGAGCTGCTGGGATCTTGAGCCAGGGGCAGCTTGTCGGGGCCGGTGCCACAATTTGTATCCTGCATGCTGTGGATCTGATGCCGGTGTGCCCCAGTCCAGAGTATGCAGGGTACAGATTGTGGCTCTGCCCTGGCCCCAACCAAGCTGCCTCTGCTGCAAGATCCCAGCAGCTCCGGAGCAGCCCCTTGCCCTTACATTTATTTTGATTACTTATTAATCTATTTAGATTTAGCAATAAAATCAATGCCCATATAGAATTCTGTGTATTCTAGCAATAATTAAATTTGCACTGACAATCATTAGTATCCAACAGCGTTAAAGGTTAATATTGAAGCACATTTTCTGTATATTTAAATAATTACATGACATTAATATTCTTACTGGCAGAAAGAAGAGACACAATGATCTCAAAGCTGGGGATTCAAGATAAATAACCCTATAAATAACCCTATGCGATAATACTGTCAGGGGAATAGAATATGAAAAGTTGCACACAATGTATTGAAACTGTCGAGCGAGGTAAACAGCCCTATCTTAACAAGTGACAATACAAGCCACAGAAAAATGGAATGGATTTCTTTTAATGAGGTTGGAGCAGATAGTTTGGTGGTAGAGGACACGTCAGCATTTACTCCTGTGCTGATAGCTCCTTTTATTGTAGGCTTTTCATGGGACTACACTTGAAAATGGGTCTTCCCTGAAACAGACAACATGGGGGAATGAAGTATCCCCAGGCAGGGGAGGGGAGTTCCTATGCCATGTTAAAACAGCCCATGGAGAAATAGATAGTTGCAGCTGGAGGAGCAAGTAGATGGTGCTGCTGGAGGCCCTTCTAACTCGGGGCTCTAATTCTGCAGGCCCTGGCACCCCTAGAAGTAAGGGCGTGTTTTACCCTGATCCTCCGTCCCTGTGCTGTGCGCAGCACTAATGCAGGGCCAAACTGGGCCAACAGAGTTGGAAAGCAACGTTCATGCAACTATGTGGGACCGCCCCAAACCTGGAGGTAATTCATTATTTTGTGAGTAAGACTGCACATAGTATTGTTGGCGGAAGGAAGGAACGACCAGCTACAGTTTGAGGAAACAATAAACATGCATGCAAATAATAATAATAATAAATAAAAGCTTTTTGAGGGGGGCGGGGG
>NW_005842352.1:837828-841783 GCF_000455745.1 Alligator sinensis
CGCTTTGGCCGCGGGCGCGGGGCGGGCTCCGCGCGGGGCCGCTTCTCTCGACGCTGCTCTGCCTCTTCTGGCCTGGCCTCTGCGGCTTCGAGTCCTCCATGTGGAAGAGCCCAGGTGTCGGAGCACTGCCTGCAAGCACCATTTTGTAGGAGGGCAGAAAGCCAGCCGCTGTGGTGGGCCATTTTAAGCCCTCAGCAGTGCCCGTGTGTGTTTGTGTGTGCGACTACCAACATGGCCATGTTCGGAGCCAGTTAGCCGTGATCAGATGGGAAAGGTGCATGTTACTGTGGAGCTTGACATTTTGCTTCTTGCTGTGGTTGGGGCAAGAAGCACGGGGAGGAGGAAGGGGGAGCCTGGGGCCTGGGCTGCTGCAATGGAAGGAGCAGTTCACCTGCAGCCCTACTCTAACACGGGGTAGGAGAGGACACTCGCTGTCTAACTCCTGTTACTAGCTAGGGTCAATGCTCATGAAAATGGGCACAGTCTTAGTCTTCAAACCAGCAATTATGGTCCTGAATTTTACGACGCCCAAGAACGTAGTATTCCTTCAACATAGTCAAGTTAAGCATGTGTGTTGTGTGTTTGCAGGATCAGGTTTGTAGTTGAGAATCTTATTCATTCCCACTTCAGCAGTCACCTACTGTTTTGTAGGGATGCTCATGCAGGAGCAATAGCAGTTCCTAGAACAATTTTGTTTTTTGTTTTTTTTGCTGCTAGACAGAACAAACTTAATGACTTCTAAGCTTTCACTTTGTAACTTGATAAACCAAGTATATATGACAAATTATTAGTAATGGAAATGCTTTTCTATAGGATTTTCTTCAAGCTTAAGTTTAGAAGAGATTCTTTGCAAGAAGAATCCTGGAAACAATTTTGGATTTAAATGTTCATTTTGTACTAGTACAGTCTTTAGTTAAAAATGACCAAAGGTATCAAAGAATCAGAAGTTTTAGACCTTATTTGAGAAATATACACTAAATATTAATTAATGCAGTGGATGTTAGAAATATAAGAATGCTTTCATGCTTCTACTTAATTTTGGTCCTAGCACATACTTATGCATATATAAACTTCCAAAGAATTAAAAAAAGAAAAAATCTTTTTTTTGCAGATTAGTTGTGAACAACCCAAAGTGTGCTAGCTGTTTTATAGAGTAATATGAAGAATTCCTGTCTTTAGCCAACTATTAGTAGCTTTCCTGACAACTTGATTTCATCATTTTTCTACTGATACTTTTTGCTGAATGAATTCTTCACTAAAGTGAGGGTGGGGACAGCTTTATCAGACAGGAATCAAAGCAGCATTGTAACCAGTTTGGAAGACTCTTTTTTTCTTAAGTCAGGCAACAGCTTAAAGCTTCAGTTCCCAAATGGACTTCAGTACCGTACCACCTTTGCTGAAGTTGAAACTTGTGGCTGTTCTTTAGGTCCACTGGAGAAATTGAGAGCCAGGCACCCTAGTGCATGGTGGTTAAGACGATCACCTGGGAGATGTGGGTTCAGATCTGTTTAGGCATAGGACTCTGCAGCCTTTAGCCTTAACTTGATCCTGGGTTGCCTAGATTGGGTTTGATTGCACTAACCATCAGATTACTAGGCCCAGGTTGGGGAAACATTCCACTGTCCCCACCTTCCTTGGTGAGAGGGCTCTTTTAGATCCATGGAAGAATTCTGGTTGTGAATTCGAAGTGGAAGAAGATAACCTACCTGCAGTCTCTCTTGAGGGACAGGTTTTATGTGTAGCCCACCCTGATGCCTGAACTAAATGGTTCCTTGCTCAGTGTGGCTTTTGTGAGATGCTTAAGATGAGAGGCCACTTCTTCATACATTTTGTATGCATAATTTGGATATGTTAATTCCACTCGGAAGCATGGTGTGTAAAAGTTAGGCTAGGCTTCTGGTTCTAGTTCTAACTTGTCAAGTGAGATGTAGTTTTATAGAAAGCATCTATAAGACAGCATGTCTGTCCTGAACAATCATAAAATTAGATGGCACTCAACAATTATTATTATGTTAAATTATACTCTGAAAACTAATGTAATAGTTGGTGATTCTAAACTACTAGTTTTGATACTCTTGCATGCATTCAGGATCTTAACTTACTGGCCAATATAGAAATTATGCACAAAAAATGTTCAATGTTTTTTGTTTATTTTTCCCTTTAACCCCCCCCCCCCCCCCCCCCCCCCCACCACACAACACACCTTCCCCTTTACCCCCCCCCCCCTCCCCCCCTAAACCCTGACAAGTGTTACCTGCCTTATCCGCTAGCTGAGTTAAGGCCTAGAACATTAATTTCACACACATGCTTTCAAATGGATTTATGAAAAGTCCTGTTCCATGAATGCTTAAAATTGAGTTTGATGTTTTTGGAAGGCTAATAAATTGACCAACACAATAGGCAGTTCCAGCATTCTTAGTCCGTGCCTCTTGGCCACATTTGAAGTGGGGACTGTGCTTTACAAAAAATAGTCAAAACCTAAATTAGTTTCACTTGATCAGATACCAGCCCAACAGTTCAGCAATATTCCAGGGCCATGGGAGTCAGACTTTTGGCAGGTGTGATGTACATTAATTTTGCATCTTCTGTGTGCCACTCCAGTCCCCTTCCTCAGCTTTTGTGCTTTCTGTTTCCTACTCTGTACTCTCTGTCCAATCTTGTGCTTCTCGCTCTCTGTCTGCCTGTTTCTTGCTCTGTCTTCTGCTTCCAGCCCTATCTGATGCTTTGCTGCCAGTCCTCCCAAATCTGTCATATGTAGGGTGACTGTCTCTCTCATTTTAGCCAGGACAATCCTGAATTTCAGAAGACAGTCCTGGCCAGCTGTTGGGAATTATAACGGGTGTCCTGGGTACAGAGTGCAGTCTGGCTGGGAATCAGAGAGGTGTGGAGCACCTTGCAGCCAGGCACCACTGCTTGCCTGGCACACAGCCCCACCTCCACAGACTTGAGGGCCTGTGTGGGGTGGGTGGGCATAGGCAGTGGCCTAGATTTCCTGGATAATATCTGAGACTTCTGGGATTTCTGTGTGGTCAGCGAAGTTATGTGCCCTCAAAAATAGGCTGCCTGTGCTACTTGTGCTGCAGGCCAGCCACCCCTGTTCTAGGCTTCAGGTGCACACTGAAAGAGTCAAAACATAAAGCACATGTTTAAGTTCAGCAAGCCTAGTAAGACAAATATAGGTGGGAAAGTTGTGTAACAAATTAAGCAACAGGTTCTATATCTCTTTCTTACAATCTTATAATTGGTATAAACTAAACCACATGAACTCATGCAAGTTGCCAATTAGGCACCCCAAACCAGAGTTTGTTAAAGTTAGTCCATCTTTTGAAAGAAATAACTTATTTGGCAAGTATGGGGAGTTTTCTTTTTTGGGGGGTTTTACAGCTAGTTAGAATTTTCTGGAAGCTAAGAAATGGTACTTGAAACTGTTTGAAAGCAAGCTTTCTTCTTCCAATATCTGATTGAAAGTAAGATGCAAAAGGGCATGCTCTCTAAGTACTTGAAGGATACAAGGACCAGTAACAACAGTTCATTTTCCTGACCAGAGATAATATTGTTTCTTAATAAATGTATTTAAAATGCAAAAAAAGCCCGATTAAATTTATTTTTATGCAACCAACTTATTAACATAATTTTAATTAATAATAAGATTTTAAGTGCGTTTTTCTGTGCATTTTAAATGCATTCCAATTTCAGTTTTTAATGCAATTTGACACAATCGAGTATAAAATTAATCATCTTATAGTGTCACTTCTTTTTTTTTTTTTTTTTTTTTTTTTTTTTTTTTTTTTTTTTTTTTAATTTAATGATGACAAAATTATGAATCTGAATAAATGTATTGGCTGTTATAATTGTTTAAATGACCATGTGTGATGGATCCTCCTCATTAGGAAAGACAAAATCATATCAACCATGGAGAATCAATCTTTCTTTTTGGAAAGTAAACACCCCCCAC
>NW_005842352.1:842413-855855 GCF_000455745.1 Alligator sinensis
CCGCCCCCCAACCCGCAAACAAACCAAAACCTTAAAAGTTAAATGAATTTATTTTTCACTTTTAAATTGAGATTTCCTGTTTGTTAGTTTTAAACCGAACTTTAAAAATGGTGATTTAAAATCACTTTGATTTTTGCTCAATCCATCCTGTTCTAATTCCTCAATATTGTATACGTGAGTTTGGCAACGACTTTCAAGTTCAAAATTCTCAAGCCTAGTCACTTTTATATCTCAGAGATACTATTCACATATTAGTAGATTATGATAATACTTTTCTTGGAGCTTGTCAGGCATATTAGAAAAGCAGTTCAACTTAAGTAGCAAGATAGACTCACAGTAAGGACAGTGGAATGACTTGTGGTGCCAAATTAAATGCTGTATTTATGAGATGAAACTGAGCTGACTATGAAGGATTTTCATTTTATCAGCTAAGAAGTTCTGACAGCATGTGAAAATGTGGAACCTGGTGTTGTTGTTGTTGTTATTTCAAAGCAAATCTAACATTTATCTGTTCTTGACAACATAGGGATAATGATGAGACAACAAAGGAAGAGAAGGCTCCTGTGAAGGAAAAGTATGTTCCAAAACCAAAGGCAATTCCATCTCTTGGAAACAAGAATAGATTCCACCCCTATTCAAAGGATAAGAATTCGGGCACCGGAGAAAAGAAGACTATTAACCGTAATAGAGTTTTCATTAGCAACATCCCATATGACATGAAATGGCAAGCCATTAAAGATCTCATGAGAGAGAAAGGTAACTCACTCCTGATAACCTACTTTGTATACAAAGGGGAGGAACCTAACTTTTTTTTTTTCCTTTGAGCCACACAGATTTGATTTGACTTTTTACTTGATACATCTATCTTGCTCCCACCCCCGCCAATCCTTTCATTTGAGACAACTGCATTGCAGGGTAGTATGGGTAAATGAAGTGTTTACAATCTTCTGCCATTCTAGTGTGACACGAGAGAGCCTACAGTACCTGCATGCTCTCATGACATTATAAAGAGATTGTGTTTTTGTCTAGTTGTAGTCTTAGATTTTTTAAGGGCTATTTTATCTACGCAACACATTGAGCGTGTGTAATGTATGAATAATAAAGGATATTTTTCAAAAGATGTTTTGTATTTTATTGGTGGAATCTGGCTGTAGAATTATCTTTTGTCTGCATTGTCATTACTGCCATGACTGTTTGTCTGGAGATCTTTATTTAAAAGTGTGTTACTGCTGTTGCAGTTCTGGGCTTATCTGAAACACCCCAAACTCTTTTACTTTGGGCAGTTTGGGGGGAAATAATTCTAATATGAATTCTGCAAAAAGTTAGTCCTGTTTGTTTCTTTGTTTATTTATTTATTTATTTATTTCTTGGTGAAAATAATTGACTCTTCAAAAGTAATGCAAAGCATACTTGGCTTTGAGGCTCTTAAACAACACCAACATAATCTTTGTAACTGTTTGGTGTATCTGTTGTAAGGTGACGTGACTATTTGATTGGTTTATTTACCGAAACTTCTTATTTTAGAAAGTGTGTGGCTTGCTGTGAAATATTTGACTTGTAAATTTGGTTTTTATATTGAAGGCAAACTTATGATTGAAGACATTCAGGTAGAAAGTCACCTTAAAACAGCTGTTGTGAGTAGGATGACAAATGTCATTGAAAAGTGTTAATGTTGACGTTTTAATTTGATAGGTTAAGGGACTATGTGTATATTTGAATTTGTTCACCAACTATATCATACTGGCCAAAATATGATCTGTAGCATGAATTAGGTTAAATATAGTTGTTTGTATAGTTCTTGAGAATGTGGCTGCTGCATATTTCTGAAATCTAGCTAAATTACATAGCCATTGACAGGAGGTATGTTGGTCTGGTTTTGATTGTTGGTGAATAATAGGTGCTTCTCTGTAGAGTTGTGCACAGGGGCACAGTAAAGCAAGATATTGGTGTTTTAAATGCATTGTCTCTTGGTATTTTCCCTTTGTATGTCTTATGTAGTTGGTGAGGTTACATACGTGGAGCTGTTTAAGGATGCTGAAGGAAAATCAAGGGTAAGTGCCGTGGGCAACAATCTGCTAGAGGTTTAAAAGTTCCTCAGCAGTTTTATTTTTGTATAATACCTGTACCAGTTATTGGGAAGTAAGTTTCATTTTTACAATGATTGTTTTTTTTTTATTATGATAGACTTGAGGGTTCTGCATTAGAACTAGTCTGACACTTTCATGTAACTCAAACTAGCTGGTTGTCAGGGACAAACTATAAATGTTAACAAATGGCATTTACTTATTTTTTTTTCCCAAGGTAATACTTTTTGGCCAACATCTTAATTTAGGAATTTCTGTTGTGTTTCAAATCTGTTTTATGTAATGGACTAAAAAGAAAAAAAATCACTGAATTGACCAATTTTGTCAGCGTAGTATTCCTATTTGAGGCTAATAAGTATAAAATTCTCGTAGTTAAGAATATATTGTTTGAAGTGCCTGAATTGACAGCTTGCAGGGCTAGTGAGCACTTTGGATTAATGCATTTTCCTTCTTAAACTGAATGGAAGGAGGTGATTGGTAGCCCACCGAGTGCCTGCAAAGAGGCACTTAGTATGAAGATTGTTAAAGATCCTTTTGTCTTTCATTTACTTTATTTTTTAAGAGTCAAAAGTTTGAACAATAGTACCTATGAACCTGCTATGTGAACATGTGAAATGCAGGTTGGAGTTTGACTTAAGCAGTAACAATTGTTGTGAATCAGTTTGATTTTCCTTAACATTTTATAAAATTTAATGTTTCAGTTTTGCCTGTATAATTCCTTGTTTAAAGCAATCCTAAACTGGTTGCTTTACTAATTGGGTTATGGTGTGATCAATATGTTTGTTTTCTTAAGAAGTAATTCTTAAACATGTTTCCTATACTAGTAATATTGAAAAGGTACACAAACTCCTTAAGGATGGTACTTATCCACTATATGTGCGTGGGATGGAATTTTGTACTCAAAAGGTCAGCATCTAATGGCATACTTAATATATTGATCAATTCCCCCCCCTCCCCCTTGGTTTTCTTTATATGAATCTGTGTGGCATTTTTCTGTAGTCCTATTCTGGTTTGGCTCAAAGAGAATAAATTAGAACTTCTTTTGCAGTTTAATGATAGATACTCACTGAACTATGTGTGTCCAAAAAGTAGAAGGAAATTAAGTTTGGCTACCAATAAAAAATGTCTTAACTTCCAGTACTGAAAATAACTTGACAAATAGTTACTTTAGCAGTGAGCGGGGATCTTTAAAATATTCTATATACAGTTACATTTGTTGATTGACTGTCTCATTTTTTTTTTTCTCCTTACATATTATGGCAAATCATCATGAATGTAGGGTTGTGGGTAAGTTCCTCTTTGCATGGGGAAGACCCCTTCTTGTTAAATATTCTGCTAGCTTTTTAAAACCAACTTTATTTTAATACTGTACATATTTTGTTTCATCTTTAAGTGTGGTTGAATTCAAAGATGAAGAATTTGTGAAGAAAGCTTTAGAAACAATGAACAAATATGACCTTAGTGGAAGACCCCTGAATATCAAAGAGGTATGAATCTGCCTGTCTTGTTTAGTTTGAGCAGATAACTGTCTTTGAACTTTTAAAAGTAGCTTTAATATTGGGTGCTGAAAACAAAATGTGATAGTGGAAAGGCCTGTTAAATGGGGCCAGCTAAGGGGCTTCTTGGCTTGCAGGCAGATATAGTTTACCTGGCACTGTGCTATTGTGCTTTGAAAACTAACTTGGAAAAAAGAACAAATACCAGTTTTAAATGGTAAATGACTTGGGTTTTTCATCACCTTCTCTTGTCTGTGGCTAATATATTGGTACTTAATTTTTGTCAGCTGACCTGATTGTCGTAGGGGGAGAAGTGTGGAAATAGAATGCTCGTGCAAACTGGGAACTCAAATTAGTGTCTGTTTTCTTTGTAGCCTATGGGCTATGCTATGAGCTTCTATCATAACTCTTTTGATGCAGCCTGTTACATTTTTAACAACTGTATTCAGTCAACATTTAATTAAAATAATTCAGTACTTGGGAACAGATACTAGACTGATAGACCTTTAGATTGAATTTTTTTTTACTTGTCCATAGGCTAGGTACAGCATGTGAAGTGGCAGTGCATGCTACCTCCAAGTGCTCTGCCAATATTCCTCAACCCTCATCTGAAAGGACCCACCTTTAGAGGTGAGGGAACTGAGTCTCCATGCTAATTCACCGTTTAATCCCTCTGACACTGACAGGGATGTCAGTCAATTTTGATGGTCTTGTGCAGAATTTCAGAATAATACCTGTTCTGCTGCCAAAAATATGTTTTAAATTTTTAAAATTTTAAATGTATTGCAGGATCCTGATGGTGAACATGCTCGCAGGGCATTGCAGCGTGTAGGAGGACCATTCCCAGGAGGACATGGACCCGATATGGCACCTGGATTGATGAATTTACCACCTTCTATTCTCAATAATCCAAACATTCCTCCTGAGGTTATCAGTAATTTGCAGGCTGGCAGACTTGGGTCCACTATTTTTGTTGCTAATGTAAGTTTAAGCATGTATTTTAAACATTCAATATCTGAATATATTATAAGATCCTTGTCTTCAGTATTGTCACAGATCTCTCTAGATTCTGCAAAAAAACAAAGAAAGACCATGCATATGAATGACACTCTATTAGCTTTGCATATATGTCCATTTTAAGAAATTGCAGATGATTATCTGTTCCCCTTTAGGCCTAAATTGGCACGCAGAAGGGGTATAGTTACTTCACAGTTATTTTCCTCTCCCAATTAGTGTGCTTAAGAATTGAAAGAAAGGAAAGTAACAAAAATAGTCCATTTTAAGAGACTCAGCCTTTTGATCTGTTAGATTTTGCTATGTTGTATAAATGCTATGCTTTCCTGTGGATTTTTTTGGCTATCTGAGAAACTTACTAGACTCTAAAAAGCCACATTTAAATGTAGTTGGGAGAAATAAACATCTTGGAATTGCTCATGTGCTTTTTTTGTATTAAGCTTGACTTTAAAGTTGGTTGGAAAAAATTAAAAGAGGTATTCAGTATTGCTGGAACCGTAAAACGTGCAGACATCAAAGAAGACAAAGATGGCAAGAGTCGAGGAATGGGAACAGTGACTTTTGAACAAGCAATTGAAGCAGTTCAAGCAATATGTATCCTTTATTTTGAAAATGGTTAAAACAACAATTTGTTTAAGCATGGATTCAAATACTTTTGAATGACATATGACTGTATAGCAGTTAAAGCAGTGCTGTCCATTTTCACTGTAGCTTGCTTTATATAAATGTGAAAGTCTAGTCCCACCCAATATAAGCAGATTTTTCAGCTGGAATTCACTGTTAAATTCTAATACAGTTAGAATAAACACAGTTGTTTTTTTTTTTTTTTTTTTAAAAGTTTTAATAAACACAGTTTTTTTTTTTTTTTTTTTTTTTAAATCATTGCTAGCTCTTAAATATGAATCTTATGCTCCTAATTTACCAATTAAAGTGTTTTGTTCTGCCATGGCTTCAAATAACTAGTAAAGATAGATTTTAATTTTACGTTTTTCACTAGAGGTACACTGATACATTGTATTGGCATTGATGACAGGAAAATTACCATTATCAGCAATCGGCTTTTTTTGGCTGATGTGGCTGATAATGTTGCTGATTTTAAATGCTGTGCACAACTGCAGCGCAGCACGGAGGTGGCCAGGAGTGCAGCCCAGCAGCATGGAGAGTGGCATCTGGCTGGTAAGGGGAGGGGTGGCAGATATGGCAGACCGAGGCCATCGAGGGAGGGAGTGGGGCTGGCCCTGGGGCAGGCACCGCTGGCTCGAAGCACAGCCTGAGCCTCTCCCCTGCTAGGAAGAGCGCAGCCCTGCCCACAGCAGCAGCCCGCCCTTGCTGTGTGTGCAGATCCGGGGGGGGGCACACACCTCCCATGCCTTCGCTCAGTGCATGCAGTGGTAGGAACTGCCCCTATGCCCCCCAGACAAGCCATGGCTCTGTCCTGAACCCCACCCTGCCCTGACTGCAGGGCCAGTCCCACTCCCCCCTTCGCTGCAGGGGTCTTGATCTGCAGCCCCCTCCCCTCCCTTCTCCTTCCCTCCCCTCCCCCCGGTTCTCCCAGAACAGACTTATCAGCTGGACGTTGTTTTCCAAGCTGCCAGGCCACATATCGGCAGTCGGATTGGTATTGGCCAATATGGCTCATTAAAAATCGGCCGTTGGTACTGGCCCAAAAAATCTTTCGGTGCGCCCCTAGTTTTCACAATTTATCCCATCCGTTTTTTCTCACCATTCTCAGTAGTCTCTTCTATGTAGAATGACAGACAATTTTTTTAAAAACAAATTAACTTTGTCTTCAGTAACCAGACCTAGGTTCTTTGACTTGATCTTTAGCTATGTTCAATGGACAGTTCCTGTTTGATAGGCCCATGCATGTAAAAATGGTGAGTTTGGCTATTCATTCCTCCTGCTTTTATTTCCAGCTAAGCTAAAACAAGTACAGTACACTATAATATTCTTGTTTATCATCAGGATGACAAATCTATTCCACATGAAGACTTCCGTGTAGGAGACAACAAAACACCACAATTGCCCCGTGAGTATGAGCTGCAATTTTTTTCTTTTTTGTACTTAGTATTTTGGTCTGTCACTTGGAGTTGCCTGATATTATAGTGCATGCAGCTATGTGGTATGTGTAGGTTTTTTCCTTTGTGGCAAGGAAAAACTTGACTCCTGGTGGTGATACTTCTCTTCTGGTTTCCAAAGGTGGCCTTGGAGGCATTGGAATGGGACTCGGACCAGGTGGACAGCCCATCAGTGCAACCCAGCTGAGCATGGGTGGAGGAATGGGGAATATGGGACCAGGAGGTAAATGCGTTCTTTTCTCTCTTGTATCCAAAATGTTTTCAAAGTTCTTAAATTTGAAGAGTTACCTGCTTTTACCAAGTAAACCATGACTAGTATGCATTTGATTTGATTTGCTTAAATGTAGCGATATGAAGAATGGTTGTTTTTTCCCAGTGTCCTAAATTACAACTTCTGATTTTAGGTATGGGAATGGATGGCCCAGGATTTGGAGGAATGAACAGAATGGGAGGAGGTACGTGTGGTGGTGGTTTGTTTTTCTGTTGACTACTAAAATATTGTATAGAAAACACTTTTCCTTATTATATAGGGGTTATTGGATTTGGAATGGAAGGCATGACTAACATGGGTGGATTTGGTGTCAGCAGAATGGGAGGTAGGTGAGCACTTTTTATCTCAGTTACTACCCTTTTAATTACTACCTTTTTTTACTAAAACCCATTTCTTTACATAGGAATGGGTAATGTTGATGACTTCAGAGGAAATATGGGCAGTGGAATGAGCGGAGGAATAGGAACTGGTATGGGAGGCATGGCAACTGGCATGGGAGGCAAGTTTAATTAATTAGTGCTTTAAACTCAGTTTTCTTAATGAGCAGTGGCAGAAAAAGTATTTTGTACTCAACACAAGATGTGCATATAGTGCGATTGCTCTTTTGCAACTTTGCTTATGTTCTCTTTAGAAATGTTCCGTGGTGGAATGGGAGGAAGAATGGAAAGAGATTTTGGTAGCAGTGATATGGCCCTGAACCGTGGCTTCGGAGATTCTTTTGGAAGAATGGGTATGATAAGTGTCAAACCTAAAATTTCGTGGTGGATCACAGTTTGCTATAAGTACTTAACACTTTCCAGAGAAGGAAGTAAACTGGGTTGCCCCTTATTTTCAACCAGGGTTTCTCCAGTCTATCCAAAAAACAAAAGTAGGCTACCCTGAGGATAAGTCTTAAGTCTTTTTACATACATTGAGGGCTTTTTGCCCCTATACAAAGATGGAATTGTATAAGTGGCATAGAGATATAGATAGCCCTTTTATATTTTTGCAAAAAAGGGGAAAAATTAAATTTGAGTTAATGCAACTAATAACTTTTATTCAGTATTTGAATAATTTCTAAAATCTACAGTTCTCTTCTACAAACCCTTTACCAGCAATACAGATATTTGTCTTGTGATTTCTGTGGACCCATTTCACTAATACACACTTGGTAGGAGGCATTAAAGATGAACAGCAAGTTTTAGTGCCCTCTTGCTATTGTCTCTATCCTTCTGTCTTGAACAGACCCAGTCTGCTTCCTGCCTTTCTTGATGCAGACATGCTCAAAAGATTTAATTTAACCTTTTTCAGCATGGGCTGTCTTGTCTTGTCTTGTTTAGGGATGTTTGGCTTTTTCAGTAAAAAAGGCTCGCTTCTTTCCTTTGGGACAACAGCTTTCTGCAGAAGTAGAACCTGGGATGACCAGAAATGCAGGTTGTGGAGATTGGCTAATTGCTGCCATCCTGCTGGGGTAGACCTGTTAAAGTGAAGCCTCCTCAGTAAAAAATCAACGAACAACTTTTGGTTGAGTGACCAGACCCTCCGTCTATGGAGGCCTCATTGGAAGAAGCACAGGCTGGTTTATACTCGCTACTTAATGTTGATTTTTATTAAAAAAAAAAAAAAAAGCAATGCATATACTAGCCTTCCCTTTCTTCTGAAGGCGACCCAAGCATAATTTACGAGGCTCAATTGTTTACCGACACTTGAATGAGAAACTATGTCTGAATTATTGCTTTGCCTGCCTTGATCCATGGGATGATTCAGTTCCCTCAGTTTGGAAGATAAAACTCTTTGCACTTCTGCACAGTCTGGTTAATCTGATTATTTTGAGTGGATATTAGAGCCTCTGGTGCCTTTACTCTAAGGTGCTCCTTTGGGTTTTTCTCGTGCTGCATCCTGGCTTTAAAATTACTGAACAGATCCTTAAGTGAAGGAAATGGAAAATGTAAACCCCTCCCAGGTTGCGGATGGTTGCTGTAAATCAAGCATTTGAGTGGTGAGGGGCATGGTATAGGAACCTAGAGGCAAAGATTATTTTCCTTTATTGTTTTTTTCAGGTGTGTATTCTCTTGTTCCTGTTGATTTTTAATGGTTTCTTTATGTTGGCCGTAGGAGTGTGTGACCAGGTCCCAGTGCATAAAGGAAGTTCATCTGCTTAAGCAAAAGAAAACTTTGTTCTTTTGGGTGAGAAACTCAAAACAAAGAGGGTACCTCTTCCACACAAGTAAACTCAGACTTGAGGTTGCATGAACATAATTCCTTTCTACTCAACTAGTAGAAACTTACATAGTTAAGGCAGTACTGACACATTCCTGAAGAATCCAGCATACTTGGATTTCACGCTTGAAACACCACTTTGACATGCACTGTAATTGCCTAAATAGTATCTATAAAGCTTGCGTTTTGCTTTCTGTGATCAGGTGGTTGTTAAAGGCCATGGAGCAGGAATATGATATTAGCAGTGTTGCCTCTTTGACAGGGCCAGTGTACTACCATATTAAGGCTGTATTCCATTTTGTACTTAAATTGGGAGGTGGGGGGTAGAGGGAGGGGAGTGCATCAGTTTCAAAACTGCATAACCATTTGAGTAAAGCTTGAATTTCTAAAGAGTTTCAACAAAAGTGTCATAGTCCTTTTTAGGTTAAAAAGTGTCCCTTGGATTCTAAACTGTTGTTTTTTTGCCCTCTAGCTTAAAAGTTACAATTTATAGAAAAATCAAACTTGTACTTTGTAGAAACCTCTAACTATACAAAAGAAGCTATTAGGGATTTATGCCCTAACTGACTTATACCACCCTAGGCAAGGAAGACCCTAGTGTATTCCTGTATGCAAATCTATACTGATACTACCTTAATTAAGGAAAATGGGCCAGGGATGTATGTCTGTGTGCATTAAAGGCAGTTTTCACCTAAGGGTCTATTGCCTGTGTCGAGAGGTGTTTGCTTGCTGTACAGGAGTCATTTCTGATTTGGTTGCAGCATCAAGGACATTTTAATGGAAATTATGATTGATCCATATTGAGGTCTGTTGGACCACCTACCTAGGCAACTGACTTGCTCAGAAATTTGGGTATTAAAGGTTTTAGTCAGAATGAAAGGGGTCTTTGAATTAGGATTTATCATTAATAAGACGCTCTTTATAGAAACTTGCTTGTTTGTGAAGGCTGGTATTCCCTTAAAATCTGGTTGACTAATTTTATTGTCCAGTTAGTATAATCAGGCTCAGATTTAGATCTTGCTGTACCATGATGACATCTAGTAAAATTGGTTTGAAACCTCTTCTTGACCAAAAAAAAAGTGCTTATATCAGTCCAAGTGTAAGGAAGCTTCCTCCTGCCCCCTGCAGTGCATTGAATAGAATGTGTCGCCCTGATGGAAACTCGGGTTTTTTGGTTATTGGGACAACGTACAATTGCAGCAGGCCAACTTGGGATCCTGTTGCAATTTAAATGGAAAAACCCAGAATGTGAGATTCTCCAGCAGGTACTGTAGACTAGAAATGCTTTTAGTTCTTTAGTGTCCTTTCCTGTGTGCTCCTGTGTAATCTCCCAGTTGTTCTGATTGTTCTGATTGTTATCTCAAGTGAGGCAGCTGAAAGAGCATGCGTAATAGTTATCAAGAAGGTTGTAGTTTGTGGACATGGTTTTTAAATGGATGAAGTTTTAATGTTTGCTGTCTCTTCAGGGACCCTACCTTCGTCAGTTCAGTGCATCTAAGCTTTTCTTACCCTGGTTTTCAGACCATGTTTTTAAAGGAACAAGGGTGGCTTACAGATGTTAAAAACAAAAAACATCCTCCCCCTGCCCCACTTTACTTTAAACTTGGCGTGCCCCTGTGCCAAACCCAGCGCATGCCCAAGAGGCACTGCATGTGTTGGACCTGGTTCGTATATATTAGGTGCTTCAATGAGGCTTTTTTTGGGGTGCTTTTATCTAATAGCTGATTGAAGTGGCTACTAGATAAAAGTGCCAAAAAGCTGTGCTGAAGCGCACGAGCTATACAGATGCTGTGGAGCTGGTCTGAACTAATACTTTGCCTCTTCCAGTAAAGTGTGTTTCTCTTTTCCACATCTGTCAGCGACCTAGGTTTATTGGGAGAGAGTTAGGTCTTGTTTCTTCCTCAGACCAAAAGGCACTTTGTCCAGACTGTGTAGTAAGCAACTAGTGTTCGCTCTTTTATGAAGGATGAAATATAGTGCTACACAGTCCTCTGTATCCCAGCCATTCTGTAGTTTACACCTGCTTTCCTTTTCCAAGGTTCTTTGGACTTTAATGAAAGTGGTGCTTATTTTCATCTCCTATGCATTGCACCTGCGGACTTGCTTGCAGTAGGTTTACACAGTCCTGCCATGAAACTTTAATTTGGGTTTTTAGGCTAGGGACAGACATTCAGAAACCTGAGCCTGAATTGGTTAGACTAACTCTTTGCAGGTTAGTCTAACCTGGTTATCCTAAATTAGTTTTGTAACCAGACAGACATCTCAGAAATGCAGCCACATGCCTCCAGTGGTTCAGGCTAGAAACGGGGGGGGGGGGTGCTAGAGCGGCCCTCCCTTTCTTTGACAGCATGGAGCTGAAGGGGCGTGGCCAGGCTCCAGCAGGGAATTGATATCTGTGTTTATCACCCATTTAAGAAAACAACAGAGGGACATTACCAGCTACTTGTTGATTCAGCGCACAAAGTAGCTAGTAGGCCTGTGTGAAGCAGCAAGTATTCAATTGGGATTTGGCCGATTCGAGGAACAGTGATTCAAATCATTGTCCCAATTCTATTTGGCCGATTTTTTTTTTTTTTTTTCTCTTCAGAGATTCGGCTGCCAAAATCAGGTACTGAAGCTTTGGGTAGCCCTAACGGATTGGGAGACATTCCCAGGTGGTAAGGGGGGGCGGTGCTGTTCCTGGGGCTGCACTGTGTTCTGCCTGTTCCCACTTACCCCAACTCCTGGACTGTGTTATGCCATGGTGCAGGCAGCTGGTGTCAGCTGCTCCCAATGCAGCTGCAGCAGGGGGAGTGGCAGCAAGTGGAGCCCCAGGCAGCACAGGACATGGCGCAGATTGTCTGCACTCACCCTAGCCCCCGCTGCAGTGGCCCTGGGAGCAACCGACGCCAGCTGCAACGGGAACTGTCAGCGGGAGGGGGAAAGGTGTGTCTCTTGCTGCTCTGAGCCCCCCAGGATGGCTGTGGGGCTTTTCCCGGGGGAGCATGTGCCCTGGAATCTGCGCATGGTATGACAGCAGGCTGCCAGGCTGACTCTTCCTGGTGCTCGGCACACCCACTGTGAGTGCTGGAAACACTCAGTGCTGCCACCAGCCCCAGCCTGCAATGTCAGCTTGCTGTCGTCCTGCGTGCAGATGCGGGAAGAGCTACCCGCAGCCCTCCCAGGGGGTGCGGAGCAGCAAGAGGCATGCCTTTTCCCCCACCCCAACAGTTCCCTTTTGCACCTGGTGCTGGTTGCTCTGGGGGCACTGCAGTGGGGGCTAGGGTGAGTGGACAATTGTGCTGTGCCCTGCGCCACCTGGGGCTTTGCTTGCTGCCCACCCTGAGTGCCGGGAAGAATCAGCCTGGTGCTGCTGTCGGCCCCAGCCTGCAGTGGCAGCCTGCTGTCATCCAACGTGCAGATCTGGGGGCCCGCATTCCTGGGAAGAGCCCAACACAGCTCCCCAGCCCGCAGCCCTCCCGGGGAGCAAAGAGCAGCAAGAAGTACGCCCTGCTCCCCTTCGTTTTCCCCCCCTCACCCCCGGTAGTTTCAATTGCTCCTGGGGCTGCTGCAGCAGGGGCTGGGGGGAGTGGCAGCAAGCAGAGCCTTGTCCCTATTTATAATGCAACAAAGTGGGTTTACTTTATGCAAAGGAAACCGGTATAGTTTATGGCCGATTTGGAGATTCTCCAGATCAATTTGGAGGCTTCCAATTCAATTTGGACTTCTTAATGGGTCTCCTGATTTTTGATTTTTGGAGATTTGGCGGCCAAATCTCCTCCAAATCAAATCAACTACCGAAACTTTGCACAGCCCTAGTAGCTAGCAGATCAAATGCTGGCGGTGGCTAATGCACAGACACCTCTCTGCAAGGCAGAGGGGAGAGGGGAATTCCTGCTTAGCAGGGAGTGATGAGGGAAAGCAGACAGTCTCTGAAGCTGCAGCTTCAGAGCAGAGAGGAGGGACCAGCCCTGCTGTGGAGCAGAGAGCCCCACACAGCCCAGAGAGCATGCTGGGATGCTGAGGGTGTCTGGTTTATCTTTAAACCAGCAAGGGGTCTGGGACAGACATTGCAGAAACTGATTTGAGCCAAATCAGTTAAGTCTGATACTCCATTCAACCAGGTTCATCTCAAACTGGTTTCAGCCATTCTCAAACTGGTTTATGTGCACTGAACATCTGTTCTGTTACAGGTTTAATTAAACCAGTTTCTGGTCACTTAAACTGGTTTATGTGTAATGTCTGTCCCTAGCCTTAAGGAATAATCTCCTTCCACCTGATGACTCATTTTGTTGAATCTCTTATAAATTCAGGAGAGTAA
>NW_005842352.1:855907-874411 GCF_000455745.1 Alligator sinensis
GGTGAGAACCAGGGTTCCCTTTTTGTCCCGCCATAATTTTTATGGCGGCACAAAGCGAAAGCAAATACATATCCATACTTTTTTGTTGTACCATGTTTGTGACTAAAGGTAGCAATAAATTGTGCCGCTTTTCAGTGGACCTCTGTATTTGCTTGATGGCAGGATTGCTCTGGCAGTTTGGAGCTGCGTGTGCCCTCTTGTCACCCTGGGCAGGCACTCCCTGGGAATGCCTGCACGGATTTGGGCCTGTCAGTCCCAGGGAGTAGTTGCCTGGCTCTCCCTGGTTCCAGACACATCCTTGGCAATATCTGGGGCACATCTCTAGAAGCAGGAATAGTCAGGATGCTCTGCTTCTAGTGACTTGCCTTGGAGATTGCTGGAGGTACACCTCTGCAAGTGTGGGAACCCCAACTTTCCCTGCTTCCAGAGACTGCCCCAGAGATCCTGGGGATATTTCTCTAGAAGCAAGGAAAGCTGGAGTGATGGGCCCCAGCCCCAGATTGTCCTGGGTTTCCCTACTTCCTGAGATGTGCCCTTGGATTCCCTGCTTGCAGAGTGGCTTCCTCAGCAACCTCTGGAAACCCAAGATATTGCTGGAGGTTCATCTCTGGAAGAGGGGAATATGTCACCTGTTGTCCTGCAAGATCACATCACCGGTGATATGTGTTTTGCTCAGTGAAGTGGATCAGCTATCTCAGGATGTATCTCAGCGCAATAGGTGATTTCTCTGTCTGTTTCTAACCAAAGAGATTTAAAAATTTTTTTTTAAATAAGGTGGTTCTTTGGTCTTATTTTAGTACTTTTAAGATCATTTTAGTAGACTACTTGTTTAGTTCCATGTAGCTTACTCTATTGGCAATGTATCTGTGTGGGAAAAATAATTCCTTACCTGAGAGAAAAGCTTTAGAAAGCATCTTAAAGCCTAAAGGAGAAGAAAAGGGGAATAGCTAAATACCCAAGAGGTAAAAGTGTGAATACGTTTTGTTAGATGCCTCCCATTCAACATGATAAAATGCCACATACTTAGTCTGTACAAGTGAAATTAGTCCACAGAAAAGAATTACCAGGTAAGAGTGAGAGTGTGTGTGGTTAATGTTACTAGTGTAGTTGCTAATACTGTGTGGCTTTGTCTTACAGCTATAGTCTTAGCATCTATCACTTGAATTTTTTTTTTCTGTCCTTGTTTAGGTGGTGCAATGGTTGGTGGTTTTGCAGGAGGAATGGGAACTCCTAGCATGGGCCCAGTAGGATCTGGAATGAGTAGGTTGATTGGTTTTAAAAGAATGTAAATGATCAATGTATAGATGTAGCAGATGATTTGTGAAAGTAATTTAACTTGTTCTAGTGCAATGCTGTATCAGTGGTAGGAAAACATTGATGGAATGGTTCCAGGTTTTGAGACTAACTTTCATTTTTCTTGGAGCTCTTTTGCTAGTGGTGATTTCTTTTATAAGTAACATTTAAGTTTTTTCTCACTTACTCCATTCTCTCAACATTTAGTGTTGGAATTAGTGCCTTCTTAAATACTTTAAATATTTGTGGTAGAACAAACTGTGTTCTAAGTAAGTCTTTTTCAGAAGAAAGGTAGGGAGTGGTATTTGTATGGACAGTGGCAAAACAGAACTCTGGTATTTCTGTAACATTTCATAGCCATAAATTAAACTAGAAATGAATGGTATAGAATTTCAGAGAATTATTCTGCTTTTTTTTTTGTATGTGAAGGCAAAAGTCATATGCAAGAGACGTAACTACTTCCAGCCAGGATAATGAAAGACACTGATATTTTGACAGTGGATATCTTTGGTGGCACATTTTGTTTTCCTTATCCCTTGTGCTTTCCAAGGGGAAACCTCTGAGTTATCAATGTCCTGGAACTTTTGAAATGAAATGTATATAGATTAGTATATTTTATTGCATCTAATTTATAAGTATGTAAATATAATTATAATAATGGTTTGGTATTTTTTAATAGGGTGCTGATAGGTTCATTATATTACTTTTGATACTTGATACCTTCCCCCCCCCCCCCCCCCCCTTTGGTAAATTTTTGTTTATATTTTAAGTTAAAGCATGCAGCACAGTAGTAGGTGAAACAGTATATTCATATTATTTCTTAATTACTTGGACCAAGTATAAAACGAATGTGGTGTGTTAGACCAGTTCTAGTGTGTAAAATAACTGCACTTTTTACCACCTGAGACCTGTTGGTTAACTAAGCTTTGTATGCTGCCCGAGTTGCATTTATTATCAAAGAGAACTTTTCCCTGAAATTCTGTTCTTTCTATCTTTTTTTCTGTCCAGGTGGTGGAATGGGTGGTATGAACAGTATGACTGGAGGAATGGGAATGGGGATGGACCGAATGAGCTCTAGCTTTGATCGAATGGGACCAGCAATGGGAGCTGGCCTGGAAAGAAACATCGATATGGATCGAGGATTTGTAGCTGGCCCAATGGGAAGTGGCATGAGAGAGAGACTAGGCTCTAAAGGCAATCAAATATTTGTCAGAAATGTAAGCATGTGAGTTCAAACAAACAAAACAGCATGTTTTACACACACTGTGTATATTACTAATACCTATTTTCATTCTAGCTTCCTTTTGACTTGACCTGGCAGAAACTAAAGGAGAAATTCAGTCAATGTGGTAAGTATATGAATCTTCTCTTGCATAAACCATGAAGTCAGTGAAGCTTAATGAGTAGTCATTTGACAAAGGACAGTGGTGAAACAAGTTGTTAAATAGCCTGGAGAATAGTTTATCTAGTTTTAAATATTTGTCTCTTAATTTAGGGAAATAAACTCTTGAAACTTTTTAGATGTGACCTAGCTAAATACAGATTATTTCTATGCAGCTAGGTGGACCTGCTTTGTTTGTTTATGAGGGCAGTAACTTCCTTATTTAAAGGAAATAAAAGGATTCCTGCTTTTTTGGGGGGGGGGTGTTGCGTAAGATGCAGAATTGGTGTGGATATTCTGTAACATTTTGGTAGTTAATTCGGAAAGTCTCTTGTCTTTTGGACAAATTTAGAAAGTGATCATAAACTTGTCTACCTATTAGTTTTGTATTCTTTTAGCTGTGTAGAAACAGTTGAAATGGTGCAGCCTACCTGTATGAATGTAGCTACACAGCTAAAAATGTGCTTGCATTGAAAATGCTTATCCAGAGATTTAAAGAAAGTAACAGTTTATCTTCATGCTGGTGTCTTCCAGGGAGAATCAAGATTTGTTGTCTCAAAATGCTCTTTTTTTCAGTGAAAGGCTAGTTAACACGCACAAAGTTAGAGTACTGCCTTTAAAAAAAAATAAAGTATGTATAGTTCAAGGAGGCTTGTTTTTATATCTGGTGGCTTGTTTGTATTAATGCCTTAAGGTCTAATGGGTGATGTAGTATCATATCTTTTTAAAAAATTGTGTACAGAAGGCTCTTTATGTTAAGTCAGGGGTGCTCATGGAGCCATAGCATCCAGCCTGGAGAGCTCCTCATGGGTCAGAAAACTTCGGTGGTGGGAGACCAGTGGAACTTTAATACTGTCACCCCTCCCCTGCTGCCAAATAGTCAAGCCCTGGACAAAACCCCCTTCCCTTCTCACAGATAAACATCTTGTATAGGGTAGCTATTATATTATATCACGTCTCATAACTTTCCCCATGTGTCACTCCTTTTACAGGAGTCCGTAATGTACAGCTCACAGTGCGCCAATTATTTCCATGTCCACACTGGGGCTGAGCAATGAAGAACTGCTGTGGCTGGTGAGCTGGAAGCTATACTCGCATTGCTGCTGCTTCTCTGCCCTCCCCTCTAGTTAGTAGCTGTGCCAAGGGCAAGGAGAAGTGGTAGCAGCAGTATGGAAGCAACTTCCAGTTCCCTGGTTGTAGAGCAGGCCCCTTCTGGTTGCAGCCAGAGTGGGGGCTGGGAGAAGCAATGGCAGTGTAATTGGAGCTCTCTGCTCCTGTGCTAGGACCGGGGAGCTGGAATCTGCTTCCATGCTGCTCCCACTTCTCCCTATTCCCAGCCTGCAGCTTGAAGGTTGCTGGTTCCTGCTATTTCTCATAAATTTCATAGACATTTGGGCTGGAAGGGACCCCAGAGGATTATTGAGTCCAGCCCCCTGCCCCAGGGGCAGGAGGTCAGCAGGGATCATAGGATCCCAGCAAGATAAGAATCCAAATGTGTCTTGAAGGCGTTCATAGTGGGTGCTTGAACTGCCTCCAGCGGCAGTCTATTTCAAGCCTTGGGGGCTCGGACAGTGAAGAAGTTCATTCTTATGTCCAGCCTGAATCGGTCACAGTGGAGTTTGACTGTTCGATCTTATCATCCCTTGTGGGGGCTCTGGTGAACAGACGTTCCCCCAGATCCTGATGAGCACCCCTGATAAACTTATAGGTGGTCACCAGATCACTCCTGAGCCTGCAGTTTTTCCAGGCTGAATAGCTCCATGGCTCTCAGCCTCTCATCATAAGGTCTGTTTTCCTGACCTCTGATCATGCACGTGGCTCTCCTCTGCACCCTCTCAAGCTTCTCCACATCCTTTTTGAATTGTGGAGCCCAAAACTGGACGCAGTACTCCAGCTGTGGCCTCACCAAGGCCGAGTACAGCAGGAGAATGACGTCCCGGGATTTGCTTGAGAAGCACCTATGGATGCAAGCCAGTGTCTTGCTCACTTTACTAGCTGCAGCATCACACTGAAGGCTCGTGTTCATCTTGTGGTCAACCGTGACCCCCAAGTCCCTTTCACCTGTAGTGCTAACCAGCGTAGCACTACCGAGCCTATAAGCATGCTGCAGGCTTTTTCTCCCAAGGTGGAGAACCTTGCATTTTTCGGTGTTGAACACCATCAGGTTCTCGTCCGCCCATTTCCTGAGCCTGTCTAGATCTGCCTGGATTACCCTCCTATCCTCAGGTGTGGATGCTTTAACCCAGAGTTTGGTGTTGTCAATGAACTTGGCCAGTCTGCTTCTGACACCAATGTCCACATCATTGATGAAGATGTTAAACAGTATAGGCCCTAGGACAGAGCCTTGTGGGACCCCACCGGTCACGGGGCACCACAACGATTGGCTCCTGTCAACCAATCTGCCTGGATTACCCTCCTATCCTCAGGTGTGGATGCTTTAACCCAGAGTTTGGTGTTGTCAATGAACTTGGCCAGTCTGCTTCTGACACCAATGTCCACATCATTGATGAAGATGTTAAACAGTATAGGCCCTAGGACAGAGCCTTGTGGGACCCCACCGGTCACGGGGCACCACAACGATTGGCTCCTGTCAACCACCACCCTCTGGGTCCTACCACAGAGCCAGTTCCCCAGCCAGCAGATAGCCAGTTTAGCCACAAGGTGATCGTGGGATACCTGATCGAAGGCTTTTTTTTTTTTTTTTAAAGTCGAGGTATACAGCATTGCTGTCTTCCCCTATGTCCAGGTGATAAGTCACCTGGTCATAAAAGGAAAGGAGATTGGTCAAGCAAGACCTACCCGCAACAAACCCATGCTTTTTTTGGCTATGTTCCGCTAAGCACAGTGGGTTAGGTATCAGTCTTTCATCAGACTGCGATGACTAGCATCTGGAAAGTTCTTGACAGCTCTGTATAACTGAAAGGGATGTAAAGCCCATCCTCCTTTTCCTTTTATGAAGAAAAGACTGTCCCAAAGAATACCTCCCCATCAATTGTCAATTAACAGGTTTACATTTCTAGAAAATTAATATTTTATTTATGTGGGTTACATCTGTTATGGAAACGTAACATGGTCCAAGCAGCAGTGCAGTGTTGGGATGAAAGCTCTGGTCAGTTAGTTAAGTTTTGAACAAGATGGGCACAAGACTTTGAAAGGGGTCAGCTCCATTGATTGCACATTTCAGGAAATAGCAGATGCCTCTTAAAAAGTGGTTATCCAAGTTGGTAGTACAATCTAGACTAATAACTGCCGTTTAACTTATTTATTCAGGTCACGTAATGTTCGCAGAAATAAAAATGGAGAATGGAAAATCAAAAGGCTGTGGAACAGTCAGATTTGACTCGCCAGAATCTGCTGAAAAGGCCTGTAGAATAATGAATGGCATAAAAATCAGTGGCAGAGAAATTGATGTACGCTTGGATCGCAATGCATAATTTAAAACTGTGTGTTCAGGAACATTCCTATGTCTGTTTAGCTTCTCTATCCTAGTAAGTCATTTTTAGTAACATTGTATGCTTACAAAAGCTGTAAAAACGAACTTTTAAATCCCACCAGCCTTTAACAGTATAGTGTTTAATATACTGTGATTCTTGTTAACTGAATCTTACTATGTTTGGTTTTTAAAGACAGCTGCCTGTTTTTTGGAGGCACTGAGCACCTGCAGGTCCCATTACAGATGGTGGAAGCTGTGGATGCTCTGCACCTTTGGAGAATTAGGCCAAGTGTCTCTAGTCATTCAGTTTAAATGAATGGTTATACCGTTTTTAATAAAATAAGCCATTTTCTCTGTTAATCTCAAGATTGCATAGTGGGATATGTTTAGTGTTTCAGATTTTTCCCCCATCCTGTATCAACATTGTAATGTAAAAATTTAGACTTTTTTTCAGAATTTTGCTTTTATATATGCATTGTAGTTACACTGTTTATTCTTGATTCTAAAAGAAAAGGGCTCCAAGTAGGCTGTGATGCTTTTTGTTCTACTTTTAAGATTACTTTTAAGCCATGGTTTAGAAGTTCTGTAAATAAGTTTTAGAGCCCAGAGGGAGTTTTGGATTTTTTTTATTTCACTAAATGAAGAAATTGATCCTTACTCTCCTCTCTTGGTTTTTTTTTATTTATTTATTTATTTTCTTCAATACAGTCACTGACTTTAAAATGAGTCATCACAGACTCTCACATGATTGTTCCCTATGATCCCAAGTTCATATAAAATTGATAATGTAGCAAATGCTAAGTACATCACTAGACAGACTGCTCCTAGTTTCTTATCTAGTTTCCATCCATTTAAATGAACTGCCAGAAAAATAAAAACAATGGAGCAGATAAGAGAAATGGCTGTATAAGTCAAACCACCGCTGTTCACTTCCACAGGTGCTGATCTATCTACGAAAGCAGTTTTTATAAACCAAGGTACTCCTAAGCACAGCATATCAAATACATTGGATCCTACAATGTTAGACAAAGCCATGTCTCCTTTTCCTGCAAAACAAAAGACGCTGATTAAGAGAGTCATCTTTTGCGCTTCGTAAATTTTTTTTCAATAATTTCCCCAAAACCCAGCATCTGTACAATCACACTTGATAAAATAAGCTGTTCAAGTGGTCTGAAATCAGCTATGCTGGGACAAAATAACTTGCATTCATTTACTGGTGGTTTTTAAAGTGAACTGTAACACTTATTCAAGAACAGATTGGACTATTCCTAGGATAGCTTGAACAACTTGTTTTAAACATTAATTTTGGAATCCATTGACTTCAGACAAAGTTTTGTTTAGTACTAGTAAACCTGTATTATAGGCTCTTGAGCAGCAGCTGTGACCTCCTCTGGACCTTTCAGAAATAGTGAAATAAAGAATTCTTTGCCCTAGCATACCCCTTTAAAAGGATCAGTGAAGCAAATGTGAATACTGAAATCCTTACCTTTCCTAGCCACAAGCACACTTGCAACTGTGTCTGGTATGCTTGTCCCTGCTGCTAGTAATGTAAGGCCCATTATTGTCTCTGGAATCCCCAGTGTTTCACCTGTAATGAATAAATAATACAGAGTAATATCAGATCTCATACTCAAAGTTTCACCTGAGGAAATAATGGAGGAGCCATACTTACTGGGCCAGGAAAATAGGGGTTTATAGGCTATTTTCAAAAAGAATTTCCAGCTAAATTAGATTTTTGGATACATAATTTAGCTCTGAAATCATAAGGGATGTGTTGTTTATTGTATTAGTTTTTACCAGTCAAAATTAATGTTTACTTATAAGTATAATAGCCACATTTTACTGCACCAAAATATATCAGTAACATGTAAAATTTGTTTCCAGCTTTCCATCTAGTGGCAGGAGGCCATTATCAACTGTTCCTGCAGATGTATAGTAAGTTTTGAAATTTGGCTATTGGCACTTTCCTAAAATTCTGCAAATAGAAACAACCTTTTCTGTTCTTTAGGCATCATATCACATGAGGGTTAGACGTCACATGAAGCAGTAACTCCTTTAATCATTCAGTTTTGTAAAAAGCACGAACTCCCTGGGGGGAGGTGCCTGGGAGAAAAAGAAAAACCTTTTTAGTCTTTGCTAGAGTACAGTTAAAAAATGTATTGCTGTAAAACTTCAGTTAAAAATGTGACTTTCCAGTCGTTAGTTGTAGTCAGACGAAACAAAGGGAAGAGTGTTAGATTACTTACCGGATGTGAGTAATGATTTTAAAAGATTCCTATAGGTAAATGTCAATTTAAAATAGTAAAACTATGTAATCTAATTAAAATAAAGTAGCAGCACACCGTATTCCTCCCCATTGTACAAATAGCTATTCATGCATTTTTTTTTTTTTTAGGGCATTAACTGCTTATCTTCAACCTTGTTCTTCAGCTCCTTAACTGGAACTAAGAGAATCGGATACAAATATTGCAATCATTTTGAAGCTATCCCTTTCAACCTTTAGGTTTGATATCACTATTGAGTAGACACTGTCTGTATTTGATTCTCTTAAGGTAGCACTTGTAAGACTCTGGAGAAAATATTAAGTACTTAACAGGTTTATTCAAACTACTAAATAATTTATTTTTATACATAGCTGTGAACACTGCTCACTACACCGCAAACAGCATCTGCTTCTAAAATGTTCTTGCACTGGGCTTTAATGCTTATTACTGTTAATAGTTTGGTACAGTAATAAGTGGTTTTGTTAGAAACTCATTTGATGCAGTGTGTTATCAGTGAGCTTAGACATAGACCAACCTCTGATTTTGCTTGCTACCAGCCTAACCTAATTAAATATGAAATTTTTAAAAAGTAAAAACTGGTGCTTCCCCTTAAAAGGGTGTAATATTAATATGATTCTATAAAACATGTAATGGTACTTCTCCCCTCTGATCTTATAAAAGTTCTATAGATTAAAGGAACCAACGCAGGAAGATGAGTCAAGATCAGCCATTAAGCAAATAAGGCAGGAATGTAATGGTTCATGCCAAGGGGGAATTAAAGTATGAATGAATTGGATATGGCAGAGTATCGGTTTTTGGCACTCTTAAAGTTGCAAGATGATATTCTTAAATCTCAAGCTAATTTGATCTGTCTTTTGTCATTAGACTTAGCATACAGTTCTAGGAGAATTGCAGATCTAGTATGATGAGTGACTATGAAAATACATCCCACTTCTGAGATCAGCCCCTTGAATATATGTAGTAGCCTTGTCTTGCTCTACTACCAGTTTTGCTCTGTGTTAACCCTCTTGTGCAAATGTACGTGCTACATTCTATTTCGTTTCACACTTTAAGTTCCAGTCTGGTTATGCCTGTACAAAACCTGTGCCATCACTGTAACTGCAAAATCATTTTTATGAAAGATGATTCATAAGAAAAGAACCCAGTGTTAGAACTTTAACTTGTCACTAGAAGACATTTGATCTGGAAACAGACCAGCACCAGTAATACTTTCAATCTTTGTTCAGGGTGGAACATTACTGTGAAGTGTTTGAAACTAGCATACATGCTGTCACATGAATCACGGTTCCACCTAGCAGATCAGAAATAGCATTCACTGAAACAGGAATCTCTGAAAGACTTTTTTCCTTATGTACAATAAGGTACCTGCTCTTTTTTCCCTCTTCATGAACAAGAGGTATGTTTTGAACAAGGTGTGAATGCGGTGAGTGCTGAATTCTGTACCTGTATATTAGAATATGAGACATACTAGTTTGCATCAAATTGCATCCACCCCTGTGGCAGTTGCTTTCTTTTCTGTATTTTTTTAAAAAGGGAGTAATGTAAGGTAGGCTTAACTGTAAATAAGATGCATAAGTAATAAAATATACAGGTAGAGCTAGAGTGAGTTACCAGGGAGAGAAGCAAGAGCTATATCCTTTTTTTTTTTTTTTTTTTTTTTTTTTTTTTCATTTCCCACCCCCTTCTGCTTTTAATATACTGACATAGTGGAAGGCTTTTAACTGCCCTGCTTGGTTTTCAAGTTAGAAACTGGTTTCTACTGGAAGTCACTGCAGAACTAGGAAATAAGATTGAAAGGGGAAACAATTTAGATTAAGAAACATGTTTGCTTTTACAGTTATCGTTCCAAGTCCCATTGCTGGGGGAACCATGATGACTTAGATTTAGCAATTCTGTCCTTCCCCTTTTAAGATATGGACTTGCATTCATAATAGACAAAGCTTCCAAGAAATGCAGCAGTACTTGATATTCTTGATTACTTTTTCTATTTAAAAAAAACAAAAACAAACCAAAAAACATTTTCAGCAGAAAAGGGTGAGCCCCACATTTTCTTTTTTTTCCTTTTCTTTTACAAGTCCCTCTCAAATGACAAATTTTAAGATGACTTACTATTTTTTTTTGAAAGTTTCTTCTTGAACTATGGAATTTGAGCATCTCTTCAACAACTGATATGATACAAGTCCCTCCATGTTTGCAGTGAAACTGTTTCAAAAGTGTTAATGAGAATTACGGTTGTATGGAGGAAACTCATTCCAGTTTTGGCAGATAAATTTGGTAACTTTGTTTAAAATAATACCGTATCTAATACTGTTTAAGGTCTTTAATATTGAAAATTTGTTCCTCTTGCTCTTGCTTCACTACTTGTTGCACTGTTCAGATGAGTGGTTTCTCTCCCTTCCTCGTTACAGAGCCATATGAACATTTGCCCATCATATGGATGGAAAAATTTGATAGTGCAACTAGGCTCTAGTTACAAAACTTTTTACTAAGCTGAGGAAGCAAGTTGACTCTGTAGGTTGAGGCTAAGCTTTTTTTTTTTTTCAGGGAAGGGTATAGTGCTAAGCTGCAGGCAAACTCACTCATTCATCAGATCATGTATTACTTGGTTTGAGAAATTGTTAACTACATACCCACAATTGTTACCATCCATACAAGGACGTATGTGAATGCAGAAATCCATGCTGCTGACATGAAAAATGTCACCATGAACCAGTTCCTCCAAAACTGTCTTCTACAGTCTGGTATGGTCAAATAGAGAAGTATAATAATAGGAAGGGATAATACCCAGAGAATTCTCTTCATATCTGCTTCAGGCATGGTGAAGACACTTGAAGGATCTGTTGGAGAGAGAAAAAAGGTAAAAGTTTTTTAACTACCCCACCATAATGCCATATTTGCATGTAGTTGGGTTTTTAATTGTTGGTGAAAATGATGGAGAAAAGTATATAAATATTCTGCCTAACTTAACTTTATCAGTGTGTGCAGCTCTATAGGTAAATCTCTGAAGTTCTCTCTCCCTCTCCCTCCCCTTTTGCATTATGGAAAGGTATACTTGAGTAACTACTTGTAACGGGTTTTCAAAAGATACTACTATAGTACAAGAAAGCACTGACCACTATCTAGTAGTTACCTGAAAGTGTATTTTAGGAAACTGAAGCTTTCTGTCATTGCTGTTGCTTACCCTCTTGACTCCATTCTCTAAACCTGCCCTTGTTGCAATATCCCCATATGTCTTAGTGCAAGTGGCTTTTATTTTTATATGAGTGTCTTTCAACTGATAAAATGCACTATTGGCTGAGCAATATATCCACAAAGAATCCCAGGGAAAAACTAGTAACTATCCTTCTTAGTTTACTTAATATGGTATTGAGTATATGGTAACAATCAACTCCTCTGTTTTTTTGGTGATTTTAATACAATTGGAAGGCTTGGTTATATGAAGGGCAGGTTCCAAGAAGGATTAGTGATGTATAGAAACTCATTTACAGTTCTTCTATGATCTAGAGCTTTTTAAAAGCAAGTTGTCTGAAAGCTTAACTCCTTTTTGAGACAACTGAAAAAGCTATCCACTCAGTTGTAGAAGCTGTATTTTAATACCTTCAGGAATATCAAGCCCATGTAAACTTATAGAAAGTTGAGAGTAATCTGATTCATCTTGAAAAATTCCACTATCTGTTCTCGACTGTCGACGAATTAGTGGCCGACTCTCTTCCTTCCACCCAGTCAGTGGCTGTTGTTCAGCATTCTCTTCCACGGAGTTTGCAAAACAGGTGCAGCAGGGGCTAAACTTCTTCATAATATACTGATTAATTTGAATGTCAAAACACAGCACCAGAATGTAACATCCGTATATCAACAACAAGAAAGCGCCTTCATACCTAGAATAAAAGTTGGATTTTACTTGGAGATAAGAATTTTAAACGGTTTTGGTTACAGAAGAAAAATAAGTGAAAACAAAGGCAGCTTTTATGCTCTATTGAAAAGTATTCTAGATGTACAGGGACAGATACTTTTATATATTGATTCCTTACTGGAGGTTAAATATTTCTCCTTTATCTTGCAGCAGATTGATTCATAGAGTAATGGCCTAGTCCTGTTAAATCTTATGTATTTTATAGTTGTATATCATCCCTTGGAGCTTAAGAAAACACTTAACGAGTCAGTCCTGCAATTATTCATAATGGACATGCCTCCTTCTACTAAGTATCACAACAACAGTTGAACTTCAGTACTACATTTTTAGTTCCAGCTAAGTTGCTGGAGAATACAGCAGAACCTCCTCTTAGAATGGAGAAACTAGACCATCTCTCTTCTGATGTGGGTAGATGCATCTCCCTTGACCTCAATACAACTTTTTCTCTCTTTACATGAAAACTCTTCACCCGATTTGATACTTGTATATTTGCCCTGCAAATAATTTAACCATAAAATTAATGGCATTTTTCTGGGTGCTTCTAATTCCCATTTCCTGAGAAACTTGGTCAGATTTTTGTCCCATATTGCCCACCTCACAGACTAATTTTTGTGGGAAGGAAGGAAGCACTGGCAAATGGATGGCTCAAGACTTGCTAATGAGGGAAACCTCTCACAGGTTCAAATCCACTTGTGGCCAGTATTAACTAAAAATAATTGAGCAGTTCCATGTAAAGTCAGTCCAATTAATAGCAGAGAGATGTTTCTTAGGGTTACTGTCCTGAATGGAGAGGCCAGACGAGAGAGAAACTACCTGCGCAAGAGAGGGGCCACTCAAACAAATTCAAAGTAAATCATGTGGCAGCATATGGATGCTGGTGTTGGTTGAGATCTAAAAATGTGTAGGAGTCTAGGGATGTTAATAGCCTTCACAAGCACTGGATTATTTAATTTCTTCAAAGCCAAGGAGATCTTTGGTTTATGTTGGTGACTATTAAATCAGGCTTCTTGAGGCCAATATTTGAAGTAAACAACAAACTTAAAATTTTACACCATCTCATGAATCTCCAGTCAGTATAAATTTGACACTAGTGGTGCTCTTACCAGTAAATTCTGTTGTCAAATATCATTGCAAGGACTGCTGCTGCACTAACTGTATATGCCAGGCAGTCTCTGAACAGTGGCCAACAGGATAGACGTGAAGCCTGCAAAACACATTTCTCTCTTTGAAGCTGCTGTAATACTTTCACATTACTGTAAATACTGCATCAATGTTCCTCTCTTATGTAATAACTTTTTAAATTCTTAGGTATGATTGAAGTACAATAATTTAACAAGTTAGTGTTTTTAAAAACTTTAATAATCTTATTGGTGAGTTATCTTCTAAAACTTAAATTTCATGCTGGTGTGTTTTTTGTGGGGGTTTTTTTAAACTGAATAAACTTGACAGTTGTCATACAAAATTTGTTTTGTGGCTTTTCTCAATAAACCATAGAAAGACAGTTTTTATGTAGTTTTGAGAGTAATGATCCAAATTGATACGTACCATACTAGATAACAGTCCACAAGCTGCACAGATACCAAGAAGGTTATAGATTGCTGATCCAAGGATAGTGCTCACTCCAATATCTCCCTTTGTCACAAACACTCCTGCAAGCAAAGTAGCACTTAACCTAATCTCCACTTTTGGGGGTTTTAAGGGAGTGAATGATATATTCTGACCAGTCAGTTTTCTTACCCAAAAAAGCAGTGACTAGTTCAGGAGCAGAGCTACCAGCTGCCATAAAAGTTGCTCCAGCAACATCCTGAGAGAGGCCAAGGGCTGTGAAAAGAAGTATAAAGAAACCTTGTTAAAAGCAGAACAGTCTAACATCCTTATAAATTATTTGTTCATGTATTAGAAACAAAATCCTCCTCTTTACATTACTCAATAGAACATAGGAGTGGAAAGGGCCTTCTAGGCCACTTGAGGTCCAGTCCATTGTATTTGTAGGGAGAGAAGGAATCCCCCAAATCATCACTTGAAACCTAACCCATGACTATAAGCAACACTGCCAAGAGTATCTTATAATGGGTTGGTAACCCCTGGTACGTGTGCCAGAGCATGACATATGAGGCTGTTTTGGTCAGCACACTGCAGCCAGCCATGGAGCCTGGGCTGCTCACAGCAGGTGGCAGGGAGGTTGCAAGCCCCTGTTGCCAGCAACCTGGGCTCTGTGACAGGCAGCCAGGGAGCTGCAACTGGTGCACTGGCATCTAGAGCCCTGGCCTGGTTCTGTGGCCAGTAGTGACTACATGCGTGCCTTGGGATACACAGGGGAAGGGGATAGGGCAGTACAACCATGGCCCCTTCCCTGCCATCTGCCCAGAGATGCACATAAACCCACAGCCAGCAACTTGGTGGAGCAGCTTTCAGCCTCCCTGTTGCCTCCTATGAGCAGCCCAGGCTCTGCGATGGGTGGCAGGGGCTTGTCCGGAGCCCAGGTTGGCTGTGGCAGGTGGCCAGGAGGTTGCAAACCACTATGGAGGTCTGCAGAGCCCTGGTTTGGCTCCATGGTGTTGGGTGTGCAGGTGCCTCTGAGCAAACAACGGGGGAGGGGCTGGGCTTGTGCAACCTTGTCCCCTTCCCCACTGCACCCCGAGGTGTGCATGCAACCACTACCAGTCACGGAGCTGGACCAGGTCTCTGGACCCTGGTGCAGCTGTTTGCAGCCTACTCGCCACCTGCTGCAAGCAGCCTGGGTTCTGTGGCTGGCGGCAGCTGGACGTGTGCCTCTGGGCATGTGGCAGGGAAGAGGGTGCATCCGCTGCCAGCAATGAGGATCAGGCTCCTTGTGGCTCCCCTGCTGTCTGTTCCTGGCACGCTTAAGTTGAGGTGTGGGTCGAGGCTGGAGTGTTTTTGCCACTGTGGCCAAAAACGTTGCTGATCCCCGTCTTATAATCGTGTCATAAGTACAAGCAAGAAGAGACAGGAAGACAGAAGAGCAGGAAGTTTGCCCTTGAACTGCAACAACATGGAATTAGAGAAATGACTTGGTTAAAGAACAAGTTATAAAAGCTATTTTGGGATCTTTGAATTAATCAGTAAGACTAAAATCAGACATTAAAGGGCCAGAATTTTAAAAAATGTATTATTAGCTTTCAGGACTTTGGTATTTATTTGTGATGGTGATTGAAAAATGTTAACGCCTGAAATAATAGAAAGTGCCTGAGGTTGTAGAAGAATTTGAGATCTGATCCTACAAAATGTTTCCAGGATCAATAACTTAGAATTAGTAGGCATGATTATCCCAAAAGCATCGTGTGGCTTAGCCCATCATTTACCCCTTGTACAGGTGGGTAAAGGGGGACCCAAAAAAGAAACACATTTCGTGCTAAAATATTTGAGAGCTAGCTTAAGACTTTTTTTTCTGCAGTCATAAACTGACATCTGAAATAGAAGTGTGGTACATTTCTTTTACATATTTATGACCACGTGAGCTGGGAAGGAAAGCCCAAGATGGTCAGAATCATGGGAAGGCCAGTTTAAAATCTATTGAAGTTGATAAGCAATTCCATTAACAGCAGTGAAGATGCTTTTGCTATCAATCTTTGAATGAAGAGTTCTGTCTGGAAACATTCACTGGAGCATGTCAGTTTCTTTCTCCAATATAAGCAAGCATGGGAGAGGTGTCTGCTTAAAAAGGGTAGAATTGAGATATTCCTTTGCTGCTAATGTTAACTGGAGAGCAATAAGCAGTTCTCAGTTACTGTTTTGTAGTCTTTCAACCAGTCAATTTTTAAATTAATTTTCTTAGTTTATTAAAAAAACCCACTAAAGCAAAAACAAAACATTTTTGTAATTTTACTCTTTGACATCTTAAGTTCCTTTTTTTTTTCTGCCAATGAGTAAGGCTCTTAAGTGTTCACAGGTATCAGTTAGGGTTAGGTAGGTACAATACAAGTTAAATGGAGAATATTGTAGTGTACATGATATAGACTTCAGCACAAGCTATGCAAAGCCACTGAGATTCTTAGGTGCATACTCAGGTTGCTAGTTTGCACTACAGTTCATGCCTTCCTTTGCTGTTTGTTATGCTACTGCCTTCTCTCTCAACCCATTTCTAGAATATATGCAAATGTACTGTGAGGCCCAGTTAGATTCAAGACACCCTCAGCATTCTCTGAAGTACAGGGAAGCATCTTTAAATAACTACTTAAGATTTAGAATTTGAATTTTGTTTCTTTTTGTTTATTCTTCAATACTATATTATATTTGGGATAAAAGAAAGAATAAGACTAAGTCTGCCCTAGTGTATATGCACATGTTTTGTTTTTTCCCCAAGTGTTGGTATAGAAGAAAGCAATTTTTTTTTTTACCAGTATCCTGCTGCTCTTAAATAAAATTTACCAATTATATTTTAGTAGTTTAGCAAGTTAAGCCCTTTTCTTCCCCTTTCATTTGAATGTTAGGTATTTCTTAATGCATCCATCACCTTAGAGCATGTGTCGCTGTGTGTACACATATATAAAGTAGGCACTCTGCTCCTCTGGCAGTTGCTTTAATGTAGTGGGTGCTTCACAAATGAGAAGACCTAATAAACCATTGTGATTGTCTCGTATGACCTGCTGCATAACACAGGCATGGGACTAGAATCTCTTAAAATCTATTCTCTATTTAGAAGTGTCCAGTGATTAGCAAGTTTACAATCACCCAGGGTTAGTTGCTCCTACAGGTTGGTTACTGTCACTGTTAATAACTCATGCTCTATTTCAAGGCTGAATTTGTCAAGCTTCAGCTTCCATCCTTTGGCTTTCATTATACTTCTGTCTGCTAGACAGACAAATCCTCTGACCAGATGTCTTTCCAGCTTTATAGGCAATTACACACTGAGTACACGCCACCACTTAACCTGTCTTTGGGAACCTAAATAGATGAAGCTCCTAGTATCTTTCGTTATATAAGGCATGTTTTCCTATCTTTTAAGCACTCTTGTGGTTCCCTGAACCCTCTCCCATTTGTCAACATGGTCTATACAACAGGAATACCACTGATTGAATATGCTTGGCTATGCCCCCAAGATAATGGCATTTAGAGAGTGCATCAGATCCTGTTATCAACCTTAAATCTGCTTTCCTTGTACATTTTCTCAAGTAATCCAAACAAACTTTGCACTTTCTCCAGTAATTTCTGAATAACTGCTGTGTTGTGAAGTTTTTCAAAGAGATCTTTCCTTACAACAGCAGTTCAATTTTACAGAAGATTATGGGGACTTACATTCACTGATGATCTCGAGGGAAGGTAGGAAGTAACTGTCACATACGATGGATACCGCCATGAACATGTACAGTACAATTATGAAATAGATAACGATTCCTCCGTCCTCTCTCTCCTGTCGAGTAAAAAACCCTTCAGGAAATTCTGACGATGGAGGGAGGACACACTGCGTTTCATTTTCTGAAAAGAGACAGAACAGTTATTGGGTAGATTAGCAAGTATATTCTCTTTCTTCCACCTGGGGAAGTGTACAATGGAGGACAGCCACAACTGCTGTCTGACCAGGTGGAAGGAAGGTTACATAAGAACGGCCACTGATGGGGCCAGACCCTAGGTCCATCTTGCTTCATCTCCTGTGCCTCTCAGCGGCAGGGCGCGGAGTCTGAAAGGAAGACTGGACTGAGTTTCACCAGGGTTTCTGCTCGCCGTGCCGTTCCCCTCCTGCGTGTGCCCTCTACCATTGAAGGTCGAGGAAGTTCTGATTTGGAGGCCGTACCCCTCACTCCCACCATTTTCCTTTAACTAATAGCTTTGCTTTTAAACTTCAGCGGGGTTGGATGGCGCTACCCGAGGCAGCCCCAAGCTCTGCAGCCACGGAGAGCACCCAGAAGCTCCTTCGCCCTCTTATCCCTTTCTGGAAGGCCCCAACCCGCCCCCGTCCCGGCTTGCGGCACCGACCGTGTCTCCTGGCAGCCCTGGGCCAACTTTCAGTATCAGTCCCTCCTTTTCCAGAGATGATGATAATGTTTTAAAAGTTACCATTTTCGGGCCCCCTTTCTGTCTGGTGCCCCCTCCCCCGTGCTCGGCCCCGAGTCCAAGGGGCAGACAGCGCGTGGGGACCAGAGGAGCTGTGTCCAAGGGGAATCCCTACGGGCAGCCAAGCTCTCGGCCCGCACGAAGCGCCGGGTCCTGCCCCTGCTCTCCCCGGTCCAGCGCCGCCCGC
>NW_005842352.1:874589-883304 GCF_000455745.1 Alligator sinensis
CGAGGCGAGGGCGGCCCCTCCCCCCGCCCCTTCACGGCATCCGCGCTGCAGCCGGCCGGGGCCTTTTCCTGGGACGGGGCAGATGCTTTTGGGGGGTTGTGTTTGGGGGTCATGTCCCTCTGGCCGCTGCAGCCCCGCTAGCGCCTCTTCAAACCCCGCGCTGCGGCGCCCAGCCCTGCCTCCGCGCGTCGTCCGAGCCCGGGACAAGTTTCGTGCTCTTCACATGAGTTGTTCAGCCAGACTCAGAGCAACACAAGCCTCCACTTCAGAGCCAGCTGACTGAAAGCCTTTGTCTGAAGGCCTTTCCAGGCTGAAGTCATGTGTATAATTGAGGATTAAATAAAGACCGAAGGGAGCTCTTGAGGAGGAAAGCGCTGTACGTCCCACAAAGCTGCTGCTGGCTGCTCAGAAGCAGGGAAATGGTTTCCACTGAAACATTCATAAACGCACTTTCCAATAACCCTTGTGCTCCAGCTACACAAGATGGTTTTAAAGTGCTGATGTTCTACCCACTTGCTGATTAGGACCAGGGTGAATGCTCACCTGTAGTTATTCGAGCTTATTTCTGTAATAAACTGAAAAAGAGTATTTTCAGTTCATTGCATTCTGATTCTTCTAAACCCCTTGACTCGTGGGCTGACTCTGGCCCGCAGGTCCAGAAATTCGATAGCAGGGGAGCAGTGGCAATGAGTACTGCCCGGGCTCCCCCACTGCCAAATTTCTAAGCCCTACTCAGGCAGGATTGGGTCCCAGCTGGGTCAGCACCATGTGATGGATTGGCCCAAGGGGTAGATCTGGCCCGTGGGCCAACCTGGCACCACTCATCCGGCTCATGGGACAAAAGGGTTGAGCACCATTGTTTGTAAACTTTTCTTCTTGCTTCCAAAGCCATGTAGCTTAGGTAATACACAAGCAACCATAGTATGGCAGATGCACAATGTCAGACAGGTTTAGTAATGCTAGGTGGATTTTTGTCTTCTGTAGTAAAATAGACCTTTTCTGCAAACATCACGCGAGTCTCATTTGGATATGGAAGTTGCTGGCCATTATAAAATGAAATGACAGTCAGCAACTATGGCTCTAGATCACTTTCCAGCCACTCTGTCTCAGGGTTAAAACCATCCTGACTGGTCTTTTCCAATGTAACAATAGTTATGAGGGCCAAGATTTTCTGAGACAGGTGATTTGGGGCCTCCCTCTGAGATATCCTAAAAAGGTCCAGTTTGCAGAGGGTGGATGTTCATTGTTCCTACCCTTACAGTGCTCCTCCTTCTTCCTTCTATGGGAAAAGATTTTCCCCTGAGGATTAAGATAATTTTGGCTCAGAGAGATTTGCCTGTAGGAATTTTTAATCTGTTTCCCTTTGCCCCCTTCTCCCATTCCCATTTTTCATTAGGGGGGTGCATTTAAAACACAAAAAGCACAGTAGTATTTTTCAGAGCTTATCCTAATCCTTGTTTAAATTATTTAATTGCCCGGTTCTTCCACACAGGTCAATAATGGGGTCTTCTGTTACAAGGTATCAGCTTCATTGCCATTCCCTGGATCTCTTCCATAAAGGTAAGCTGATTGTTCCTCCACTATTAAATTAATGCTGCAGTACAATTTACTAATACAGTTTCTAGGAGATCAGAACATTTTAAAGATTAATCTTTTCAGTTCAGGTATTTTTTATGGAATCTGTCTTTTATTGGATTAAATTACTTCTGGGTTTGCATGCAGCGTAGACTGGAATGTGTGCTGTAACTGGAGCAGAAAAGCACTTGCCATGCAATTAGGAACTTGCTTAGGAGGATCCTTGAGACACGTATTTCAGCAGTGAGAGGTTGTCTGCACAATCATATTAGGGCATGTTTATACTGCCTCTGTAGTTCTCTTGAGGCTGCCACTGATAATTTAGTGTATAGGAACAACAACCTGTTCTTGCTCCACACACTCCAGACCTGGAACTGGGGTGGCGAGGACACTGGGGATGAATGACCTCCCCCACACCTCTGCTGTTAAGTACACTGGAGCTGGAGATACTGGGCTCTGTGGGGTGCTTTTTTGGGAGGAGTAGGATCTAAAATCTGCATACTGGCATGAAATGCCACTTGGTGAAAGTTAGTGCTTTAGAAGGGCAGTGCTACTTGCCCTTCTAAAGGTGGGGATGGATTTGGACAGAAGTGTCTTCACTGGAAATGGGCAGTTGTGAAAGGATAACCCCCTTCCCCAACCTGTTTTAACAAGAAACTTCCTGGTAATATTTAGCAGTATTCTAGGAGTATATGACCACTTTATGGAGTGGAAACTAAGGAGGAAAAGTAAAGTAGCGAATGCTAGACCATAGCAGTAATGAGTACTAAAGGTATTCCAAAAGTTCAGTTTCTGCTCTCTGCATTTCATGCTCATGTTACTTAGATCATTCTCTTGCAAGGTTAAAATAATTATCTCTTTTAAGTGTTACTTTCTAAAATAGCTGGTAGAATATATTCTCAGTCTCTGCTACCCTGAGGTGCTCAGATGTTATGGTGAATTGGGGCTGACTGCCCTCGATAGATACTTTACTACAGTTCAGAGTTAAAATAAGTCTCTTCAGTATAACTCCATTATTCATAGTTTAAAAGATAAATATGCCATGATTATCTGACCAAATATTCCCCTTTGTCAGCATTTTGTGGCTCACTTCCTGGATCTAGATAGATTGATGATATCCGTTTAATATTCTTTTCCTATAACTGGGGATTTGAGTGTTGCCAACTCTTGTGATGTTTGCTGTTTTTCTTAAAACCCTAGCTCCTTGTATATAGATTCATAGATTGATAGATGTTAGGGTCGGAAGGGACCTCAATAGATCATCGAGTCCGACCCCCTGCATAGGCAGGAAAGCGTGCTGGGTTTAGATGACCCCAGCTAGATACTCATCTAACCTCCTCTTGAAGACCCCCAGGGTAGGGGAGAGCACCACCTCCCTTGGGAGCCCGTTCCAGACCTTGGCCACTCGAACTGTGAAGAAGTTCTTCCTAATGTCCAGTCTAAATCTGCTCTCTGCTAGCTTATGGCCATTATTTCTTGTAACTCCCCGGGGCGCTCTGGTGAATAAAATCTCACCAATTCCCTTCTGTGCCCCCGTGATGAACTTATAGGCAGCCACAAGGTCGCCTCTCAACCTTCTCTTGCGGAGGCTAAAAAGGTCCAGGTTCTCTAGTCTCTCCTCGTAGGGCTTGGCCTGCAAGTCCTTAACCATACGAGTGGCCCTTCTCTGAACCCTCTCCAGGTTATCCGCATCCCTCTTGAAGTGCGGTGCCCAGAATTGCACGCAGTACTCCAACTGCGGTCTGACCAGCGCCCGATAGAGGGGAAGTATCACCTCCTTGGATCTGTTCGTCATGCATCTGCTGATGCACGATAAAGTGCTGTTAGCTTTTCTGATGGCTTTGTCACACTGCCGACTCATGTTCATCTTGGAGTCCACTAGGACTCCAAGATCCCTTTCCACTTCCGTGCCACCCAGCAGGTCATTTCCTAGGCAGTAGGTATGCTGGACATTTTTCCTCCCTAGGTGCAGGACTTTGCATTTCTCCTTGTTGAACTGCATTCTGTTGTTTTCTGCCCACTTGTCCAACCTGTCCAGATCTGCTTACAGCTGTTCCCTGCCCTCCGGCGTGTCCACACATCTCTTCTGCCTTTCCGTAGTGCCAATACATTTCACTTAGTCCTATTTTAATACAGTCCTTGATTGCAGGGTCTAAGTGTCTGTTTGGGAGCAGGTATTACATGAGAATCTCAGCTGTGACCCCCCTTTTTTAACAGACTCCCCATAGTATCATAGTATCATAGTGCTTAGGGTCAAAAGGGACCTAAACAGATCATCAGGTCCAACCCCCTGCCCCGGGCAGGAACAGGTGCTGGGATCATATCACCCCAGCCAGATATCTGTCCAGCCTCTTCTTGAAGACCCCCAAGGTAGGAGAGAGCACCACATCACCTGGGAGCCCATTCCAGAGCCTGGCAGCGCTACCTGTAAAGTAATGTTGTCTCCTGATGTCCAGCCTGAACCTTCTCTAACAATTTGTGGCTGTTATTCCTAGTAACCCTGGGTGGTGCCCGGGGGAACAGAGCTTCCCCCAATTCCCGCTGGTCCCCCCGGTGAGTTTGTAAATAGCCACCAGATCCCCTCTCAGGCTTCTCTTGTGGAGGCTGAATAGGTTCAGGCCCTTTATCCTGTCTTCATAGGGCCTGCCCTGCTGCCCCTTGTCCATGTGAGTGGCTCTCCTCTGGACCCTCTCAATGCTAGCCACATCCCTCTTGAAGTGCGGTGCCCAGAACTGGATGCAGGACCCCAACTGTGGCCTGACCAATGCCATGTAGAGGGGAAGGATCACCTCCCTGGACCTGCTTGTGATGCATCTATAGATGCATGACAAGGTGACCGCTTCCTTGCATTGGCGGCTCATGTTCATCCTGGAATCAACAATAACTTCAAGTTCCCTTTCAGCCACCGTGTTGACAAGAAGGTGTCCCCCAGCCTATGGGTAGGTGTGTTGCTGGTTCTTTCTCCCTAGATGCAGCACCTTGCACTTGTCTGTGTTGAATTCCATCCTATTCTCATCCGCCCACCTCTGTAACCTGTCTAGATCTAGCTGGATTCTGTCCCTCCCCTCCAGCATGCCCACCTCGCCCCACAACTTGGTGTCATCAGCGAATTTGGACAGTGTGTTTTCCACACCCACCTCCAGATCGCTGATAAAGATGTTGAACAGTACAGGCCCCAGGACCAAGCACTGGGGGACTCCACTGCCCACATCACTCCAGGTCGAAAATGACCTGTCCATCACCACTCTCTGGGTGCCACCATCCAGCCAATTTGCCACCCATTTGACTGCGTAGGCATCAATGCCACAGTCACCAAGTTTTTTTAAGAGAATGTGGTGGGAAACCATGTCAAAGACCTTCTTAAAGTCCAGGAAGATGACATCCACCCCAACACCCTCGTCCAGGGACTTTGTGACCTGATCATAAAAGGAAACCAGGTTAGTCAGGCAGGACCTGCCCTCAGTGAACCCATGTTGGTTGCCCCTGAGCATTATCTCCCCTGCTGGGCCCTTGCAGATGAGATCCTTGATAATTTTCTCAAAGGTCTTCCCAAGGACTGAGGTAAGACTGACCAGCGTATAATTGCTGGGGTCCTCTTTTCTCCCTTTCTTGTAAATGGGGACCACATTGGCCCTTTTCCAATCCTCTGATACCTGGCCGGTGCCCTACGAGTGCTCATAGAGCCGTGCCAGGGGCCCCACTATGCCCCCCGCCAATTCCCTCAGCACCCTTGGGTGAATAGCACCTGGACCTACTGATTTAAACATGTCCAGCCCCTCCAAAAGTTCTCTAATTAGGTTGTCCTTGACCCTAGGCATGGTGGTGCCTCCCCTGGGTCCGTCCTCAATTCTAGTGGGGGAGATGTCCCAGTCCCTGTTCAGGAATATGGAGGCAAAGAATTCTTTAAAGAGGTCAGCTTTCTCGTTTGCTGCAGTCACGATTGCCAAGCCTATCCTGTAGGGGCCCCATGTTACTTGGTGCCGCCTTCTTACTTCCTATGTATTTGAAAAAGGACTTGTTATTATCCTTAACTCTGGTCACTAGCCCTAGCTCCATCTCAGCCTTGGCCTTCCTAACAGCCTCCCTGCAGTCTCGAGCAATGGAGGTGTAATCCTCCTTGGTGATAGCCCCTTGTTTCTACTGTTTGTACGCCTCCTTTTTTGCCCTCAGACATCCCTGGATGCCTTTGCTGAGCCATGGGGGCTTCTTAGCACTCCTGCCTCCCTTGGTGTGCATTGGGACTGATTCCCTTCGAGCTTGGAGGATCGTCTCCTTGAGGAACAACTGCCCGTCTTGGACTCCCATCTCATTGAAGCTCCGAGACCCCAATGCCTCTCCTACTAACCTTCTTAGCCTACAGAAGTCAGCTCTCCTGAAGTTGAGTACCTCTGTCTTGCTGCTTGCTTTCACCACGCTGCGCTGGATAATAAATTCCAGCAGGCAATGATCACTGTCGCCCAGGTGGTCAAGTACCCACAGACCCCTCACCAGGTCATCGCCTGTGGCAAGGACCAAGTCCAGCAAGGCATTTCCCCTGGTGGGACTATACACCTCCTGAGTTAGGTGGAGGTCCTGTATCCTGGCTAGGAACCTACATGAGTAGTCGGACCTGGCTGAGTGTTCCTCCCAGCAGATGTCTGGGTAGTTTAGGTCACCCATGACAACCACATCCCTTGACTTTACAGCCTTCATGACCTGACCTGAGAATTCCAGGTCCAGCTCGTCCCCATGGTGAGGTGGTCTGTAGTAGACACCCACTATCAAGTCCCTTTCCCCATGGCCCCCTTGCATTCTTACCCAGAGCGCCTTATTTTTCCCTTCCTCTGACCCCATCCTGATCACTGAGGATGTGTATTGCTCTTCGATGTATAGTGCTACACCCCACCTCTTTTCCCTGCTCTGTCTCACCTGTACAGTCTGTATCCCTTGATGTCCACTGCCCAGTCATGGGTAGAATCCCACCAGGTTTCCATGAGCCCCACTAGGTCTATGTTTTTGCTAGCTAGCAGGAGGGCAAGTTCCTCCTACTTATTCCCCATGCTTCGAGTATTTGTGTAGAGGCATTTGAGGCCTCCTGTAGGTGCCCATGCCACCCCCTTGTTCCTAAGCCTGCCCTGTCCCCTGGGTACTACTTCTGTGTGTCACCTGGCTTGATGGCAAAGTGTCCTCATGTTCCTCTGCATCCCTGTCCCCTGGCGAACCTAGTTTAAAGCTCACCGCAGGAGATCAGCCAACTTGGAAGAAAAAACACGCTTACCTTTTGGGGAGAGATGAAGCCCGTCCTGCCCAAGCATGTCCTCTGTGTGGAAATGCGGGTCATGGTGCAAGAACCCAAGGCCCGCCTAGTAACACCAGCTCCGAAGCTGCCAGTTGACCTTGCTGATGCATGTCTCGTGGTGCCGTCTACATCTGCTCACTGGAAGGATAGAAGGAAAAAACACCTGTGCCCCTGTCTCCTTGAGCTTTGCCCCTAGAGCCTTGTAGTCTCTCATGATGTGGTCTGGGTTGCCCCTGGGTGCACCATTCATTCCCATGTGGAGGAGGACCATGGGGTAATGATCAGGGGATTGGATGAGGTCTGGGATCATCTCTGTGATATCATGAATCCGAGCTCCAGGCAAGCAACAAACCTCACATGCCATGGGGTCAGAGCGACAGATGGGCCCCTCCATGCCTTTCAGGATGGAATCACTGATGACGAGGACCCAGCGTCTCTTCCTCTTGGTGTTCTGGTAGCATGGTTATGGAGAGAAGCTTGAAAATATGAAATGTAAATGCACTAGCATCAGGCAGCAAATTAACCACCCAAATTAACCATTTAATGATTTTTAATCTTATGATTGGGGAAGATGGGGGTGAGTTTTTGAATACTGAGGGTTGGCATTAGTGAATTTATGCCATGCAGCTCACCAGTGGTTGTGTATTTTGCCTTCAAAGAACACTGTCAGAGAAAATGAAATTGAAGTGCGCAACAACAACTAGGGAAGAGGTAGAGTTGAAGAAAAGGCAGCTTAAGCCTGTCAGTTTGCCCACTTATTCTAGCCAGGCATGAGGTGGATGTTTTTCTTGACTGAGTATCAGCTGTGAAGTGATGGACAATATGGGCTTTTAGGTGGTCCATAATTAGGCTTGAACGTTAATATATCCATAAGTTAAATGCAGGAAGTTCCATGCTTTTCAGTTGTCCTGTTTGGCTGGCTGGCTGCCTGCCTGCCTCCAAACTGTAATGCAGTCACTATGGCTGAGTGAGAGGGTAACTTGCTGGCAGGCAAACTATGGAGTCACTCAGGCAACATAATTAATCAAGGGGAAGTAGCTGTGGGTGGGGAGTCTTTTGAGACTGTACCTCTTCAATAGATGCCTCAGGGAGCTCAGTGCTGGAATATTTGCCATGTACACTTCCAAATGGAGTAAAGCAGCTACCCTTAGACCTTTGACCAGAACAGTATTTTGGATTTCTTTCACTTGGGGAAGCCTGCCTTGTGTAGACTCACTAAGATGACAGTATCCTAGCTTATGTTGCTAAGGCCACTTACAGTGCCAAGAAGGCTTGAAACTTCTTAGCATGATTTCTGCTTGTTTGCTCTTAAATGAAAGTTTGGCTTATGGAGAATGAATAATCAATGGAAGAACCTTGAATCTGTTGATTTTTGGCACCTGTGGATATCTATTTTTCCAGTGAATCAAGTGTACACAATTAAGCTTCTTATGTTTCCAGTCACCAAGTTCTCTCTCTCTCTCTCTCTCAATCTGCAATCTCCTTGGCTTAATCGCTCCCCACTTTCTATAGTTTTGGCTGGCTTCCTGAACATCAAAGGACTCTCTAATACTGAAAATCAAATAGGTTCCAGACTAAACACGTTTTAAAGACTTATCCCAATAGAGAGTGCCTTCAATAGTATCCAAATTCTGCTTCATATATAGCAATTTTCCTTTGAGTAAGTGAACCCTTTGAGACAATTAGAACATGATACAAATATGTCCATGCCTTTGACAGCTGACTTAGGTCAGAGAAAGTAGAATGAATGCCTGATGCTAGTTTACTGTCTAGCTTGACCCCATAAGAAAATGTATTTCAAAGCCTAGCCCAGTCTATCTGCATGGCAGTCCTCCTTTAGACCCAGACCCAGGAGGTAGCAG
>NW_005842352.1:883314-890458 GCF_000455745.1 Alligator sinensis
TAGTAATAAGATTTATTTGTGAGAACTCTGTAGAAAAACTTCAAGCTTTTGTTACTTAATGCCTTTCAATCTACTCAGTTTCTCATTTTTAACAATATTTAAGGCCACAGAGTTTGAGTATATTCTCACTTGGTTTGTAACAAAAACAGTCAAGGGATGTAGGGGTCTTTGGTTATTTTGAAACTACTTTTAGCATATGGAGTATGCAAATTAGGCATATGATGCTGAAAGAAGTTAATCAAATCTTAGGATGTTCAGAGGAGCAGAGTAGAAGATGATAATAAACTGCTATTATATAAGCTAAGGGTATGCCTTGGCCTGACCTGGGATACAGTGTTCACTTCTGCTTATCTTATCAGTATATAAAATATATGCTTAATGGCATCTGTTTCAACTAACTTTGCAGTTTGACATAACAAGGCATGTCTAGAAGGCAAGACTGAAAAATATTGGGGCATTTTAGTGAAAGAGAAGAGGAACTACAAAAAGAGATTTGATAGAGATATTGGGAGGGAGGAAATGAAATAGAGACAATAAATTGTAAGTTCCTAGTTATACTTTCTCAAAATAGAACCTAAGTGGCAGTATTGTTGTAGTGATGTTGTAGCTGTGATGGTCCAGGAAATGAGAGACAATGATTTTTTGGGGGCAGTGTTTTATATTGGATCCTAACTATGGAGTTCATCCAATAAAATATATCACCCAAAAAATCCTTGTCTCTAACATAAGTGGTATCCATTCATGCCAGAAAGTGCAGAGCCATATGATTAAACGGATTTAATTGGATGTTCTCTCAGTTCTAATTAGTACTCTGCTCAACTACTTTACTGAAAGGGATACAAAATGTTATGAATTAGTGTAGGGGCTGGCAACTTATAATTTGTGGCCTGGATCTGGCCAAACAATGTTATTCAGCCCATGAAGATGGGATGTCAGCAGCAATTCAGTGGTGGTGGGATTCAGCAGCAGAAGAACCAGCAGCAGTAGCAGCAGCCCACCTTTGGACTGAACTGCTTAATTTTGATCCATTGCTCTTAACTGGTTGCTGATCCCTGAACTGGTGAATAGAAAGTACAATGAAATAAACTTTATTAATTTATAAACTGAAGGCTGAAGGGTCGTACTCAGAGGGTGGTGGTGGATGGGTCATATTCAACCTGTGGGGAAGTGGGCAGTGGAGTCCCCCAGGGCTCGGTCCTTGGGCCCGCACTGTTCAATTTCTTTATCAGCGATTTGGATGACAGGGTGAAAAGCAACCTGTTCAAATTTGCTGTTGATACCAAAATTTGGGGTGAGTTGGGCACGTTAGCAGGGAGGGAAAGACTGCAGAAAGACCTGGATAGGTTGCAGGGGTGGGCTAACAAAAACAGGATGTGTTTCAATACTGACAAGTGCAGGGTGCTGCACTTGGGCAATAGTAACCAGCAGCACACTTATAAGATGGGAAACTCCCTTCTTGAGAGCACAGAGGCAGAAAGGGATCTTGGAGTCATCACTGACTCCAAGATGGACATGGGCCGACAATGCGAGGTCATAGTTGGCAGGGCTAACCGGACCCTATCGTGCATCCACAGGTGCATCTCAAGTAGGTCCAAGAAGGTGATCCTCCCCCTCTACGCGACACTGGTCAGGCCACAGCTGGAGTACTGTGTCCAGTTCTGGGCACCGCACTTCAAGAGGGATGTGGACAACATTGAGAGGGTCCAGAGGAGGGCCACCCGCATGATCCGAGGACAGCAGGGCAGACCCTACAGTGAGAGGCTACGGGACCTGAACCTGTTCAGCCTTCATACGAGAAGGCTGAGGGGGGACCTGGTGGTCATCTATAAACTCACTAGGGGGGACCAGAAGGGTTTGGGGGGGACCTTGTTTCCCCCAGCACCCCCCAGGATAACAAGGAATAATGGCCACAAGTTGTTGGAGAGTAGGTTTAGATTGGACATCTGTAGGAACTACTTCACAGTCAGGGCGGCTAGGATCTGGAACCAACTTCCAAGGGAAGTGGTGCTGGTTCCTACCCTGGGGGTCTTTAAGAAGCGGCTTGATGCCTACCTGGCTGGGGTCATTTGAGTCCAGTTTTCTTCCTGCCTAGGCAGGGGGTTGGACTTGAAGATCTACAAGGTCCCTTCCGACCCTACTTCTATGATTCTATGAAACACTGCTGTAGTGCCCAACAGGGCAATGCCTGAGAATTTGTGTGAGGTAAGGAAATATGATTCCTGTTTTACTTACAGGAATTTGAGGCACAGTGGTGTTATGCTCAGCCAAAAGAAAGTCTGTGTTAGTCCTGGAAACAGGACCCAGATCTCTAGAGTCACAATCCAGTGTATTTAACCACCAAAAGCTACAGCTTATCATTTTTTTCTCTTTTTTTTCTCTTTTCTTTTTTCTACTCTCTCTATCCTTTATTTTTTGTAATTGTCTCACTCCAGCTCTGGGCTCATTCTTTCTCTGCTTTGACTTCCTCCTCTGCCAGACATCCTTTCTGAGAATTACCTTAGAGTTATCACTGAAGAGGAAAACTCTGTGATAGTGCCAGAGGATTTAAGAGCCTCTTATGAATCTTCTGGCTTTATTAATATATTTCTTTTTTTTCTGACCAGCCAATTAGTACTGTGAAAATTAGCCAGGTTTTCCTGTAACTTTCAGCTGACCTTGAGTTAGCAAGCTCTCGGAAATTCACATTTCAGCTAGATGAAGTCGAAGATAATATCGCTACCATTATTACTGTCTGAAGCTTCTCATCTCAGTGATATCTCGAGAGAGAAAATTATCTAAACTCTAAGTTAAAAAAAATCTATCTGCAGTCAATACCAATTGTGTTTCCTGTGATATTTTCACTTCTTTTCATGTATTTGTATAACTATGACTAAGTATTAGAATAACAATATCTATTGACAGGGATCTCTGGAGAAGATACGCTGTTAGTTTTTATCCTTCTAATGGGCTACTAGGTTGCTTCACTGGATAATAGCATGTACTAGCTAAGTTTACAATGTAATCGGTTTTGCTGATTTGGGGAGTTTCTCTGTTTTAGAAATTGATCGATAAAATACAGTGCATTGTAGAGAAATGCCATGCGTGTACTCTGGATTATGTAGCTGTGTCTGTCTGGAAGGGTGCCATTGCATTTCTAAATGTCTTTAGCCTTCAGTGCTGTAGTTCAATTCTGTATCAGTAGTGTGATCTTAATTGGTACTTTTGCTGGGTATATTGCAACAAGTTATTGGTAAACCCATCTCTGCCTTCACCTAACCTAGTGATTTTGTCTGGCCAGTAGGCGAAAGAACCCCCTCCATTCCCCTAACTTCTTTAACGATGGACCTGTCTCTGGGCTCAAAGGGAGAGGCTCAGAAGCAGACTGGTTGGAGAGAGGAATGCAGCATAAGCCTCTTATTTCCCACACACTGAAGGGGATAGGCATCTTTGCACCTGAGTTGGAATAAAAACAGTGCCCCCTTGGAATTAAGGTCAGGCTGGATTTTTCGAGTCTTGCTATGGGCATCATGCTTATTTACTCTTGGAAGGATTTTTTTCTTTGCTGCCAGAATGGCCTGAGCATTGTGATATGTCTAATACTTTCTCAGTAGCAATGTGACTTAGCAAGTAGGTAAAGTTGTAAAATTCATTTTGTTGCAGCTTGCCCGTTGCCCAGTGCAGGTAATTGATGAAGAGTTGGTTCGTTTCCTCATAATCCACTGCCAGGTCTGACTTGAAAGAGATGTTTCCTAAAAAAAGACAGGCAGTTGGGTTGGGGCTCCTAATGTCTGATATAGCAAAGAGACTGCTTCCCCTGCTTCCTCAGGTCTCAAAACTTGTGGTGGGACCAAGTTAGTGGGCCGTGAGCCTAATGACAACCCTCTTCCGGGTATAGCAGAGAGGAGGTTGTTGATAGTACCACACCAGGGGATACAGATGACCTATACCAGTTACATTACTGCAGATGCAGTCTAGTTAATATTATGTCTCTGGTATCTTGTTTTTTCTCTGTTTGGGAGAAAAGCAAACTTAGTTTGTGTTATTGTGTTAAGAGAATATTGCGGAAGCGAATGGTAGCATGATTGTTTAATTATGGTATTGATATAACCTCATTGAATTAGCAGGGCTGTTAGGAGTCTCTTTCTTTGGGATACACAAGAGAAAATAAATTTAAAATGAACCCTAGACATCCACGGTGAACTTTCACATTATGATAAAAATGTAAGCAAAAGAAATAGCCTGGGGGACACTTTTCAAAGGCACAGAGGAGAATTTTGATATGACAGATTCATATGCATGATCATCTGTTCATTGGCAATATCTTCTAATAAGGCTTTTCTGAGTGGTAGGAATATTCTAGGACAGAGGTTCCCAAACGTTTTCTTATTGCATACCCCCTTCCAGATTTACAAACTACTTGTGTACCCCTACCAGTTTGATATTTTAACCCCTTAAGTGCCAATTATAATGAAAATTTAAATCCACCATTACACAGTTTCTCCCGCATACCCCCAGAGATGTCTTGCGTATCCCCAGGGGTACACATACCACAGTTTGGGAACCCCTGTTCTAGGAAAAATACATTGTTTCCTTTGTCCAGTGTAAACAAATCTATGCCACCTTTGCTCCAGCAGGCCACTTTTCCCATGCCATCAAAATGGGCTCTCTTGCTGGATTTGGTTCCTATTTTTGGCATATGTAGCAACCCTTAATGATTTTCTCAATGCTGTTTTTCATTTGAGGCCTATATAAAATGTCTTGGGCTCTCTTCTAAGATTTTTCAGTTCTTTTCTAACATTTTTCTGTACCATTTTAGGATTATATATCCTGTTGCCTTTTTCACAAAATCTACCTGGTAATGAACACTCCTTTCAGTTTGATAATAGAAGCTAGGAATGTTCAATCCAGGTAAACCCTAATTTCAGGGTCTCATCCTAAGAAGTAACTCTGGTAATTACTGTCTAAATTTCCCCTGGGATCAGAAAAGTCCCCCCCCCCAATTGATGTACAATAGCTAATTCTGGCCTTTGCTTTCTTGCGCTTGTGTCAAATGCTATCAAGTGCATCTGAAACTACCAAAACTCTCCCAGGTTTGTAGTCACTATGTAAGTCACGTATTTTAAGCTAAAAAATAATCTTTTTATTTACAGAGATGTTTGCCAAGTCCCTTTTGGCCATGGCAATAAGCAATGTATGGTCACTTACTAACAGTGATGTCCTGTAAATGATGGCATGATATTTAAACTTTTTTTTTTTAAGCATGACTAAAAGTCAGAATTGTTTCTTCAGTTTGAGCTTGTTGATGCTGTTTTTCCTAGCACTTTTGTTGCATGAGCCACTGGTCTACCTTTTAGGCATATTATTGTAAGAGGGAAGTGTTAATATGCTCTTCGGTGGTATCTGTGGACAATTTAGTTTTGTGATTATTATCATATTACTGCAGGATTGGGCACCTCTAACTTTTTAGTATTTACATCCCATGTCCCCATGGTGTCTTTGCACAGGAGAGCTCTCAGGTTGCTCATTTAGAAAACTAGAATCGTCAGAGTTGTCTCTGTGTAGTGAGCTGTTCAGAGGAAATCTCTGTATCCTTTCCTTGTCTGCTGGGGATGGCATATAGGTGGTGGTTGTGCTCTGATTTATACTTATACTTTGTCAGGTTATTTTTCTTTCAGATATGTTGTTTCTGTTATGTGAGATTTACTTTTTGGCTTGTTTGTTTACAGTTCTGTAGTAAGTTGTGTTGTAATTTCCTTTAAAGTGCTTTAGGAGCCAAACGCAACCCGAATGGCAGAGTAAGGGGACTGTGTCCCCTAAGAGGGGTGCTGAATGTATACAAACACATGCTCTATTTTGTAAGGGCACTTGCCAGATCCCTGCTGATGGATCAAGCTTAGAAAATATTTGACTGGAGCCATCTTGCAAAAAATGTCTCCTCTTTTTCTAAGTAGTACAAAATGTTCTCCTTCCACACATTTAGTTGGTTCTTTTGGGTCCATGCATAAGTAGTGTTTTATCCTTTTGTTTTCTTACAATAGCTAGGCAAATGTACCCACTACATGAGTTCTTCTGTTCTTCTGCTTTCCCTTTGATTTCCGGAGGAAGAAGTGTATCAGGAACCTATCCTCCTTTAGCCTCTGCCTTTAGGGCAGGGGCGGGCAATTATTTTGGGTGGAGGGCTGCTTGATGAGTTTTGGTGAACTGTCGAGAGCCGCATGGGTAGCCCCACCCCTTCAGTTGCGCCGCCCCCTGATCACCCTCTTGGGACTGGAAGCCCTGCCCCCTTATCCCTGACCTTTGCCACTGGAAGTCCCTCCCCTTGCCCCTGGAAGTACCCCTTTTGGAGAAGTGGCCTTGGAACCTACAAGCAAGGACCCAGCCCACCCCATCAGGCCCCAGGCATCAAAACCTGGCCAACCCCCCACCCATCACTGGTGCCAGCATGACCTGGTCCTGACTCATCCCAGCCCACCCCCCCCGCTCTCCCAGTGACACAGCAGAAGCCAGCCCAGGCCCAGGTCCCCTCACCAGCACAGCATCCTCCACTGCTGTGGGACCCCTCCTGTCCTGAGCCACAGGCAACTCAGCCACAGCTTTCCCTCCCTGGCACGGCCTGGCCAGCCCATCCCATCCCCTATCAAGCGGTGGCTTCCCCACGTGCTGCTGCACTTTCCCCCTACCTGCACCAGCTGGTCCCAAAAGGCAGGAGACTTCACTGCCACTTCTGCTGGCTCCGGATGGGACGGGCCCAGCCAGGTCGGCATTGGCCAGGAAAAGCGGCATGCAGCTGAAGCCGGCTTCCCACTTGCTGCTGGGGATGGGACGAGCCCGGCCGGGTTAGCACTGACTAGCAGAAGTGATGGTGGAGCCGTGTGCTGCTCGGGACTGACAGGCGCAGGCAGAGAGAAAATGTAGCTGAGCCCCTGCTGCTCCGGCCGGGCTCGTCCTGTCCCAAGTGGCACATGGCTCTGCTGCCGCTTCTACTGGCCGGTGCAGACCTGACCAGGCTTCTCTCATGCCCAGCAGACCATGGGAAGCCAGTTTAAGATGCATGCTGCTTTTTCTGGCTGGTGTTGACCTGGGTGGATCTGTCCCATCCGGATCAGCATGCGGCTGAAGCTGGCTTCCCAGGTTCTGCTGGGGACAGGAGGAGCCTGGCCGGGGC
>NW_005842352.1:890634-890871 GCF_000455745.1 Alligator sinensis
GCGGGGGATGCTGCCTTCGGCCATATGCTGCTCCAGATGGGAGGGGCCCAGCCAGGTCAGCATTGGCCAGGAAAAGAGGCATGCAGCTAAAGCTGGCTTCCCACTTGCTGCTGGGGATGGGACGAAGCCGGCCAGGTCTGCACTGGCCAGCAGAAGCGGTGGCAGAGCCTCCTTCCTTTGGAACCAGCTGGCACAGGGAGGGGGAAAGCTCTGGGGGAGCTGCTGGCCCTTGAACCC
>NW_005842352.1:890960-891565 GCF_000455745.1 Alligator sinensis
GGGGGAAGCCGGCTTCAGCCGCATGCTGCTCCAAATGGGACAGACCCGGCTGGGTTGGCACTGGCCAACATAAGCAACAGCAGAGCTGTGCGCTGCTCAGGACTGACTGGCACAGGTAGGGGGAAAGTGCAGCTGAGCCCTTGCTGCTCCGGCCAGGCTCATCCTGACCTGAGCGGCACACGGCTCTGCCGCCACCTCTCCCCCCTGGTGCTGACTGGGCTGAAGCTGCGGCCCAATTGCTGCTTCCCCTCCCCAGTGCGGGCCCGGCCTGACCCTGCACAGACCGAGCGGCATGGCACGACATGGGGAAAGCCTGCCCAGCAGCTGCTTTCCTGGGCTTACTTGCAGGGGAAGGCCCTTTCCAAAGCAGAAGCTGGCCCAGGTGCTCTTTCCCCTCACCAGCGCCACAGGTTCTGGCCCAGCCCCCCCCGCCCCTCTGAAGTTGCAAATGTGGCCTGAGCCGGGGCGTGGTGAGGCTGGCTGGGTCGGGCTGAGGTCCGGGTTGGTTGCCTCTCAACCAGAACCCAAGGAAACAGCCTGAGGTGCTGCAGCCGGCAGCTGGTGCTGCTGGAGGCTTTTAGAGAGGCAGGGGCCCATACCTGCGG
>NW_005842352.1:891596-904962 GCF_000455745.1 Alligator sinensis
GCCATTACCTGCGTTTTGAAGGGGCTCCGTGGGCTGGAGGGAAGTGCTTGGCAGGCCGAATCCAGCCAGCGGGCTGTATTTTGCCCACCCCTGCTTTAGGGGATAGTTTATTATGGGCATGGATCATGGAAAAGTTGGGTTCTTTCAACTCGTCTTCTCTGTACTCTTTTGAAAGCTCTTTCTCTCCTGGAAAAATTCCAAGAACACTTCCTCAGTGGTTTTGTTTCCCGCTCCCCTTTCCAAGTTCTGCTACTTCTCAAGCAGATTGTCTTTAGTGGACTGGCTTTCAGCTCTGCATGCCTTCCTGTATCTTATCTTGAAGCATACTGGACTTTCTGTACTGTCCACCCTCTGAAAAACCTTGATCTGGATTGGGTGATGTTTTTTGTTTGCAAATTCTAACTGCTTTTCCAGGAATTAATTTCGGATCTCAGGCAGTTTCTTTGTTGTTGCAGATCCTATCACTGATTGGGTCTCTTATGGTAGACTCCAAAACTGCAAAACTGGCTTTTCAGTCCTACTCCTGGATCAATCACAATCTCATCTGTCTTCTCACCTTCATGTTGTGCTGTCTAGGAAATCTCTGTTGTATGTCTCATTTTTATGCTGGGGCCAGTGGTCACCACTTCTGTACTTCTCACAGTTAGCCTTCTTTACCTTAGTTCACTTTACTACTAGAAACATTAAGTACTTCAGAAACAGCTAGTGTTGGAAATGAAGCAACTGTCTGGCTGTCTGCTTTCCTTTTTACAAGTGTCTATTGTTTGTAGATACAGATAAAAATACTTGTTAAACCTTTTCTAGTTGTTTTCCATATTTTAAACAGTTTCAGCTCTGGTAGAGCTTAACTGCTTCATTTTTACAATCATTTTCTTTGTTTGTTTTACGTCCAGTATCTCCCATTATTTAGTGATCTCTTAGAAGCAGAGAGTGAGACGGGTTTGTTTCATTTAACATTTGAATTCTACCTGATCTATAGCAATTAATGCTGTCAACACTCTGTGCCCCCACTTTGCCAAATTTCTGGATCCCTTTTCCTCACATATCATACACACCCCAATTTTCTCCACCTGGTTTTGGGGAAAAAGGTTCCTGTTATGCACAAGAAAATACAGTATCTCTTATAGTAGGGGTGCAGGTCAGGGCAGCTTTTGGACTCCTCAAGCTTACACCAGGGCCACATTAGCTGTGAATAAAGGAAACACAAATTGCTTTGCCTCCATTCCAGCATTATGACAGAGAGAGCTAAATTTGGCCTGTTGCGCCTTACTTGTACCAGCTCCTCTGTGCAGTCTCATTCTGATCAAAATAAGATTAGAGACAATTAATGTGATGATGTTAAATTAAGGTCAGTCTTGGGAGGTACAGATTTGCTTTTGTTCCCACTGATGTCAGTGGGACGTGAAGGCCTTCAGCATTGCTCAAGACTAATTACGCTTTAAATAAACCCTTTTTCACTGATCAAAATAAACTCCGTCACCCACAAAATACTCAGGAGGAAAGCTTCAGGGGCACAACAGTAGGAAGGCCTCAAATTACCATTGACTTTCAATGGCAGTTAGATACCTGGTGTGTGTGCCTTTGAAAATAATTCTTTAAATTAAATAGAAACCATTTGTAAATGTGCCAATATGTACATAGAGCAATACATACTGTAGACAGCTAAGAATTGAAGAATAACAAATGTAAAAAGACCTGCATGATAATCATTAACCTTTTTCATGCAGAGCAGACTTGCTGATTCATAAAGGCTTTTTCAAATCTCTAGTTACACAAAAAATAGAATGTTTTGAAAATTAAGGTTACTTCTTTTATGTCTTGATTGGGCCTCTGCCTTCTGGTTTTAAAAGATTATTTATTATTTGTACAACACAACAGCCTTGAAGATAAGGTCTCTCTTTTGAAAACTTTTCAATCCAGTTCAAAGAGCCCTCACGATGGTGAAAGCCTTATGTGTTTAGATGAGTACCATTTTTTCCACTAATTTGTATGTCAAAAAAAGATCTTTGCTACCGGTAATATTTGCATGAGTTTAAAAACTTTTTTTTTCTCTTCTTCTGTTAGTGAGCAAAAGCAAATTATGTGCAGGACCCCATTTGCAGTAGAAATCTGTCCTTGTAAACTGCTGTCATCTGTTGGAGTCATGAGTCAATTTCTATGCAAATCAGCTTGTTGCTATTAAGTTGTGCCAGCTCCTGACCAATTCACAAAGGACTTCTTAAATTTTAAGAAAGTGCTTAAATGAATATCCACTTCCACCCTCTTCCCTCTCCCTTCTTGTCCTTCCCCCTCCCACTCCTCCCCCCCCACCGCTTTTGTCCCCACAGTACTAGCCTAGCTCCATTCTAAGTATTAGGAACCAGGCAGGAGTCTGGTCTAGCATCACTAAGCTTCAGCTGCTGGCAGTGCACTTATGACAGGTGCAGAGCTGTCAGACTCCAGAAAGAGAAACGGTAACATCATAAACTTGCACAAACAAAAATAAAAGGCTGCTCCTATTTTCAGCTGCCAGCGTGGCTTAAAGGACATCCTACATTTTTTTTAAAGTTTTGCACGTGAAAAAATGCATGTCTTATTCCTGTCTGTTGAGAAAACAGAAATGTGCCCAGGCCCAAGGTTAGAAGTAAATGCCCTATTGTTCTGGGCTGTTTGAAAACTCAACCTAATCTGGATGCAGATTCTGCAAATGACCCTTATCCCTTTAATGGGCTGAATCAAAACTTGGCTGTGGACACCCTGCGTTTTGGTGGCCCTAAGCAGCAGATTCAGATTTTGAAATCTGACATCTATCGTAGAGCAGCATTCCATGATATTAATGTATTTTTACAACTCTCTAGGTGAAAAGGGAAAGAATTATCACCTTAAATATCAACAGATGTTGTCAAAATGTCTAACAACATCTACTGAGGGCTGCTCTAGAGAGAAGTTTAAAAAAAGTAGTGGTTACAGAAATGTTCTATGGCATATGTCAGAACTCTGGTGAAACTATATAATATTTCATTTATCTGCATGCAGTACAAGCAAGAAAATAAATTTGTATCCAGTATTTGTAATCAATAAGTGAAGGGGAAAATAAATTGGTACACACTTATTGACTTTTGTTAACTGTTATGCATAGGACTTCGCTTTCAACAAGGAAGCACTGCAAGCTGTGTCTTATCGTGTGTTCTTTTTACACATCCAGGAGACACATTAGGATATCTTTAAGTGGCAAAAGGCCATCTACTTTAATTTGTTTATCAAGTACTTTGCTTTACATATTATGAACCCTCCCCATGGGTTTGAGATCTATTGTAATGGAGCACTTTTGCTTAGGTAGTATGCTTAGCAAATTGCTTTGTCAAATGATTACATTAGAATGAATGATAGAAACCTAGAACTCAAATAATTATGACACTGAGCTGACTATGTATGAGCTGGAGCCATGGCTGATTTTAGTGACAGATGGAAAACTCCAGCAAACCTTTTATTGGCCATATGCCATTTTTGAGTGTTGGCCAACAACAAGATTTGTTGCTAATATATAATGATTTAAACAGTAAAAAGAGCAGCTGCACTTTGATTTTTTGGTGCCTTTACTCTAGGTTTTCCTGGAGCTTTTGAAAATCTAGTGCTACTTTTTAATGCAAAGCTGTTATTTCTGGTCTAGGAGAGGTGTTTTTATCTTCACAGCACTGTATGTGATGGAATTTTATTATTTGATACTTATTACTATAGCTCCCCTTCTCCCTTTTTTGTATTTAAGATGATGATGATATAAGAAATGACTGCTATGTGGGACCAAAAATGCTTTATAAGAGCTTGGCATGGTCGCGTAGGAGCATAACAGTGTCTTTTTATGCTGTCAGCAGTGCTACTTCTATTTTATGACCTGTCTGAGTGCTTGGTGTTCTTCCTCCTGTCACAAGGAGGGAGTCCTTGTTTGAAGTCCTCCAAAAGATAGTGCAGGAGGAGATGCATTCATTATTTGTCACGTTAGCAGGGTGGTGCTTGCTAAATAGAAGACCATGAATGTAAAGCATTTAAATCAAAGATTTTAAGCTTGCAGCAGGACATGACATGCTATTTTTTCTGCAGCTGACAGAGCAGACAGGCTGCTGCGGTATCCTTCATCTCTCTGAAAGGCTGAGACCCAGCTTCTGATTGCAGTCATCCACAGTGCATCTGCTTATTTTACAGTTGTGCAAATTGCAATTGCAGTCTGGATGGCAGCGTTGTTTTGATGGCACTCGCAGCTGCTAACAGCGTCGATAGAGAGGTGCCTGACTAGTAACACCGTGCTTCCAACTGAGCCATTAAGATGCCCTAAATTCTTTTTATCTTCACAATATTCACGTTTTATAAAATACCCCAGTTGAATTATGCAAACTTAGAAATAATTATGAAAGTTGTCTGAACACTTCAAATATTCATTGCATGGATAGGCAGAGGCACACCACATTGCATTGGAACATGTCCTGGAGGATTAATATGACATTTCGCAGACATGTAAACAGACACCAAGGGCCAGATTGTGACCATGGTAATGCTTCCACCCAGAGGAGAAAGGGGCATAAAGAGTCCCTTTGCTACCTGCATCACAGATGGTGAGGAGCAGGGGACAGAGCCAGTTGCTGTCTGATTGCTACTCATCCTTCTGTACAAATGGGAATGGAAGGTGATGAATATTGGCTGTGCCCCCACAGTGTGCCAGCTGGTGTGCAAGGGAAAACAAGCACTAAATTGTGACACTCAGATCACAATCTGGTTCCTGACCTACCCCTGGGGGAGCACAGCTCTACATATACTAGGGCAGCTAGCAGAATACTAGTCTAGCCACAATAGAAAGGAGGGAGGGAGTTCTGAGGGACCAATATTAGTAAGACTGTTGAGTTTTAAGGAAAGTTCTGCCTGCTGAGATCTTTTTAGGATTGCACCTTTTAATATAGGGTAGAAGAAGAAAGTGGGAGAGATAGGAGAATATTATCCCTGTCATACACGAGTCCCCGAAATAGTTAAGTGCTCCTGTCACAATAGATTGAGCGAGCAGCATACCCCACCCCAAGTAACTGACGCTGCCACCAAATATGGGCGTGCCCCATGTCAACTATCCGGCACCTTACTTGGCAGTCCCTCATTTGATCAGCCCACAGTATAAAAGCTCGTTCAACTTCCGCCCAAGTGGGAGACCTCAGAGAACACCTCAGAGGCAAGTTGGTGGCCTGATCACCCGCCAATGTCTCCCCGTCGTCGACCTTCCAGACGTACCCCGTTCCCATTGCATGCTCGCTGCGTTCACGAACTGTCGACTCGTCGCGTTACGCTACCTGTTACCTGTTACGTTTTCTGTCAAGTTCCCTGTTATCCGTTACCTGTAACCAAACAATTGTTCACCACCTACGCCAGTGTCATCAGAGGCGTAAGTAAAATATTCTTGTTACCAATATGTTGTCTCGGCCTTCTCCATCCACTCGCCTGCCTGACGATCCCATTACTGAACTGTTCTGGACCGGCTTGACCGGCTCCCAGAACAATCCCAAAGATGATCAGTAGATCTGATGCTCAGAGGGGACACCTCAGAGTCAAAGGAACTATTCTGCACTCTTGGGAGTGGTAGTGTTTAGAGCTCTGACTGCTACTATAATGAGTCTGAACTCTAATACAAAGAGAGGTGGAATTCCTTTTCTTTCTGAATGGTTTGCAGATCTTGAGATCATCTTACATATTTGTTACACAAAAAGGTATGTGCCTACCACATTGATTCTCAATCAGGGTGCCATGAGATCCTTTCAAGGATGCCACAGGGTGCTACATAATGTTAATACTGTTAGGTTTGCAAACATAATTTGCAAGATAAACCCAGAGATTTCAAATAGAAATCCATAGCTGTGGCCTTTCTGAGTTCTTTGGGATGGAAAAACTGCTCTATTATTTTTCTGTATTCAAAAAAAGAGTGAAATCAAAGAGCTGACATTTTCCAAGGGGTGCTGCATATCTACTCAGGGGTGCCCTGAGCCTAAAAAGGTTGAGAACTACTGGCAAATATTATTAATACATTATTTAGCAAATAATTCTTGGTCTTCATCTTCTTTGTTAGGAGTGTTCAAAATGCTCCTTGTTTTGATTGAACAAAGGTTATGTGGTGTAATCACTGGCTGAAAGGGTGTGACACTGGGAATCTAATTTCCAGTGCAAATCTGAAACATACATGGAGGGGGAAGTTAAAGTGCATTAAAAATGGCCACCTGATCTAAGGTAAGTTGGGATGGGGGGCTGGCAGAGGGGGATAGGGGGGCAAGCAGGCTGTGGGGGTGGCAGGGATAAGGGGTCTGTGGGAAGATATGGGGGGCAGGTAGGATCTGCAGGAGTGATTGAGGGATCAGGGGGGCAAGTGGCGCCTGTAGGAGGGATGTGGGGGGGGGCAGGCAGGATCCATAGGGGGATCGGGAGAGCAGATGGTGTCTGCCAGGGGTTTGTCAGGATCAGGGGGGCTCACAGGGTCTATGGGAAGAGAGGCTATTTTTAGCTCCTGACCTCCCCAGGCAAACCTATACCCCATCCTTCTGCCTCTCCCCCACTGATACTTACTTCCTTGGCTCCCGGCATCCATGAACAGTGATAAAACTGGCACTGGGAGTGGCTTGCAGGATGGTGGGTTGGGGGAATGCTAACAATAGTTCAGTGCCAGGGGTGGGGTGGAAAAGCCCAGTCCCAGGACTGGCACCAGCAACTGGGCTTTTCCAATGCTGGGGCTGCGCAGGTAAGGTACTGAAGTTCCACGCAGTGGTCTAATCTAAATCAATTAAGTTTGAAAGTACATCGATCCAGGTCTATCTTAGACTGGGTTCTGCCATTTTTAGACTGGTTTATGTGTATGGAACTTCTGTACTGTTACGGGTTCAGATTGATTACTGATCACTGAGACTGGGTGTAAGTATAAGGTCTGCACCTGGGTGAACTAAGTTCATGGATTCATAGATTGTTAGGGGCTGGAAGGGACCTCACAGATCATCGGGTCCAGCCCCCCTGCACTAGGCAGGAAAGACAACTGGGGTCAGGTAACCCTGGCGAGCTGACTGTCCAGTCTCCTCTTGAAGATTTCCATGGTAGGTGATTGCATCACCTCTGGAGGGAGCTTATTGCACAGTCTGGACACCCTAACTGTGAAGTTTTTCTTAGTGTTAAGCCTGAAATGGTCTTCCAGGAGTTTGTGGCCATTACTTCTGGTTTTCCCCAAGGGTGCCGTGGTGAACAGCTGTTTGCTGAGTCCTTGATGTATTCCCCTGATATACCGGTAAGCTGCTACCAAGTTCCCTCCCGGCTTTCTCGTTTTAGGCTGAAGAGACCCAAGTCCCTTAGCCTTTCCTCATATGGCTTGCCTTGCAAGTCTCTGATCATATGGGTGTCTCTTCTCTGGGCTCTCTCAAGTTTTTCCATGTCCTTGTTGAAGTGCAGCGCCCAGAACTAGATCAGGTGACCATTTTTAACCAATCTAAACTCCCTAACCTCTCTGAATGGATGCACTTAGCCATAGCTTTCTTTGAACTTTCTACAAGATGCGTTTAATAGCAGTGATTTTGGCAAATGCCCCTATGAGGCAGCTCAAAATCGTTACAGAAAATGAGCACAAAAGGATGCCAAAACAATTGAAACAAAGTCCCTAATACCTTAATGTGGTGTTCACTTGTGTCACATTTTGAGGGCATGCTTAAGCTCTTTTCAGTTCCTCTTACCTGTACGACTCATGAGAGAGCCACCCATGCAGTGCAGCCTCTCCTAGGACATGTCCGCACTGCAAACTTCAGTGTAGTGATACTCAGTTGAACTGTAAGTGAGTACAGAAGCAGTCTGTTCACAACAGCATGGGCTTTTGTACCTTGTCAGCATGCAGAATAAATCAGCTCACATGGAGGAGGCCTGTGCTGCTTCTGAGAGAAAGTTTTTTTGTTCTTCAACTATCTTGTCTAAAGCTAGCTTGGATACCTCTAGCCTGGCTTGCAGCCAGTTTGGCTGTATCCCCATTCTGCCTCCACCCCCCAGTTTCCCAAATGTGTTAACCAGGCTGGGCCAACTCATTTTGTCATTTTTATGCCATTTTTCTTCAGGGATTGGTGACAGTGATTGGTTAGACTGTGACTCAGGAATGGCTTCTTCACAAAGCATGCCATTATTAATTTATTTGTTCCAGCGCAAAAGGGTAAGCCAACAAAAAGCCTATATTTATAGGTGTTACACGCCTTAATTTTTTTCCTTATCAACTTCAATATTCCTCCTCCCCCCGATTCCCCCCGCCTCTGACTAGGAGAGAGGGACTGCCTGCTCCTCCCGATTCACCCCGCCTCTGACTAGGAGAGAGGGACTGCCTCTTGCAGCATGCAACCTGTGTCTGTCTCTGTCAGTGTGCTGGCAATCTAGCTGGCCCAGCCTTTCTACACCACAAATCCTTTTAACTGGTGTGTTTTTGTTGTCTTTCTTCTTAGGTTTGAAAAAACACCTGTGTAACTTTGCTGGTGCCAGGCATATAGCTTCTTTATAGCTAATAACCTGTCTATTGTAGTTTGAATGTTTGCTTGAATGCTCCTTGTCAAGGTCATTGTTTTTCTTTCCTGCTTCTAACAACCCCATTATGATCTTACCTATTAGGAAGTAATCCATCATGAACAATCACATATGGATATGCACACTATTTGTAAAAAAAACCCAACCAGATATTTCCCAGTTCATCGTGTCTCATATAACATTTCAGACTTGTGTGAAATGCACATCAGCCACAGTGATAGAAAACTGTGTAATTTTTACTTGTATTGGAAATGAAACATGAAAAAACCCCAAACCTTATTTTGAGAGGTTTATAGCTGTTTGTATTGCCAATCTGAGACAGTTCATACTAGGCAATACTTCTGCTTATGATGTGAATACTTTTAATGAGTGATCTCTGAGCAGAATGTCCTGCTCTTTCAGAGTTTCCCATTTTTATTCTCATCTTCTGTAGAGAGCTTCTGACACTTCCTGCATGCACGTGACACAGGCCAACAACCTTCTTCTTTTTCTGGCTAGATTTTTACACAGTTCTGTTGCCACCTACAGCTGGTCCCTCTAGATAAGAAAAGTCAAGCTGAGTTTAATACATATGCAAAACAGCTGTCCTGTGTTTTTCATTTGTCCTTCCTTTTTCAGGGTTGAAAGAATCCTCTACCTAAGTGTTCACAGTTAAATGCAGTGTATCACAAATTATCTATCATATGATTAGCACTTGTGCCTTACTTGTATTTTAAAATTGCTCCCTAATATCTACTTGGGTCCTGCCTCTTAGCTATCAGTTCTTGCTTCATCTACCTTCTTTCCTGTGCCTCAGGCTTTAACATATGATGATCATAAGACATATGAAATCATGAATAAACTGACTGGTAGTTAGCTGCTGTGATAGTTGTTAGATTCAAGATTAATTAATTTAAGCAGCATATCTTTGTAATTAATTCAAACTGTTTTCTGCCAATAGAAACACAATATGCTTTACACTTTTGTGGTTTAAAATCCACAAGCATTTAAAAATATATACAGGTCTATTAATAGGCTTTGGGAAATCAGGGTTTTGTTTTCCCCTTGGTCCTTAGTAACCCTCATTAATGTTTATAGATAGTTGTGTGTTATGCAGAAGAGAGAAGATCATTTAAAAATTATTCTAAAATAAATAAAATTCTACATTTTTCCTATTCCTTCTTGATGCATTTGTTCTTCCTTCATGTAGAGATTTTTAAGTGAGCTTTCTGTTTGCTTTGCCCATGGTGAACAGTGGCTCTTTAGGACAGTATTGTGTAACAGGACCAATGATTTACAAGTTCAGCATACATGTCATGGGCAACACCATTACAGAATATGAAGTAATTAAAGAAGTGATGAGAGGAATAGAGTGGTAACTCTCAGGATGACATGCATGACAATGAAAGTGTTTTGCTAGAGTTAGGATTTGTTCATGTCAGCTGTTAATTAGTACTCGTTGTTTTAAAGGGCCAAGGTTACTGTAATCTTGTCTTTTGTTCAACCCAGCAAGCACTCAATTGGATCTACAAGACCTGTGCCCTACTGACTGCTGTGGCTGCAGTTTTAATTCAACTGGTATATGTGCAGTGCAAGTGCATTAAGATCTACAACTTGATTTTGCTGAGCAACCATTCTGGAAATGCCTTAAAAAATGTCTTGAGATTAGTACCTTGTTACTACAGTGAAACAACAATACATATTTCCATAAAAACATGCAAGCATTGTATGGGGGAAGGATTAACTATATGGAGAAAGATACTGAAACCAGTGGTAATAGCCTTAGAAAAAGGTGTGCGACCACTTTATATATACTTCTTCAACCCCTGATACAATTCTGGGGTTCGTGATTTTACCAACCCTCTGATGCTGCCCTCTGTAAGAAGTTGGACACTTATTGTAGACATGTATAATATCTTTGCTTTGCTAGGGCTGTTTGTTCCTGTGTAAATCTCCCATTGGATGCATTCTCAGCCCACTTAACTACTGTTTTCCCAGCAAAATCAGTGTTTTTTGACATATATAATTACAAATACACGTCTAGGTGTATATATAACTTTTACAATATGGATAAAGTACACTAATTGTGTTATTTATCTATATGTATGTGTCCAGAGATAACATGATCAATTCACTTATGTATTGTATGTCAATTCTAATAGGACTTGCTGTTTTCCAAATTCCCATTGTCTAACAACTGTTGATATGTGTTTATACTTAAAATATTTTAAATAAAAAATTAATAAGTAAGAATACTATTTCATCTCTTAAAAGTCAGTTACTAGCTAAAACTGGTATTTTGATATTGAATGTATTCCCTTTTAATTACTGGAAATATATTATTTTACAATTTTGGGGTTTAACCCTGCAACTCTTTCTTCTGACACTCCCACTGACATCTATTAAATGCTACTTGCATGAGTATCATCCTAACAAATAAGAATAACAGATTTGGGGATGAAGCTGTTGCCCTGGGGGGGTCAGGCCAACTCTCAGGATCTCAATATTGCGCTGTTAGACAGGAGGGTGTGACACAATTGCACATATACAAACACACAAATCAGTTAGGTGCATACATATGCACACTACCAGCTCAGGCACATACACATTCAAACCAGCCTAGGCACATGCATACCTATCACCAATGCAAACACATACACTATTCACCCCAAAAGTTAGACACAGATCACTAATTCGTATATCATGCATACAATGCCATATATACACACGCATGCACACACACGCACACACTCTCATGCTAGCAACTCAGATACACACACATTCAAAATAACTAGTTTAGGTTCATGCACACCTATCACCAGTTTAAGCCCATACATGCTACACACCACATTTAGACAGAATCAGTTACCAGTTACCAACACCTGCACATCCAAGGATTACTAATTCATATACCACACACACACACACAATGATATCTATATATGTGTATATATATGTATATTCACTAGTTCACATACCACCCACCTACACATATACACAAGTGAGTTCCTAAATTGGGTGTTGTGATGTGTATGTATGCATGTGCTTGGTGTACTTGGGATACCTGGGGAAAGGTTAAGGTAAGAAAGTAGAAGTGTAGGGAGTTAACGTTACCAGGACCGGGATTAGAACCGGTGAACTAGACGGGCTTGGGCTGAAGAACTGAGGCTTGGGGGTAACTTTAGGTTAATTGATCTTAATTGATTAAAAGACAATGCCCAAAGCCTGCAGAACAGGGAAGCATGCCGGCACAGAGGCTGGGATTGGAGCCAGAGCTATGGGGGAGCTGAAAAGGTAGGTGAGGAGAGGGGAAAATGGGACTAAGGGAAAGTGTGGGTGGATAGGTGGTGTGGCATGGTGCTGGTCCAGATGGAGAGGGCGTCCCCCTGGGTCTGTTTTCACTGCCCCTTTTTATAGGGGCAGACCTTGTGTGACCATAGTGACAGGAGGCATGCCCAGGCAAGGGTCAGCCCCTGGCGTACTGAGCATGTGTGGTCCATGTAGGGATGTGCAGTTTTGGGTGTCTGTAATGGTGAGAGTTGCTGGTTCTGCAGGGTCTTTTGTCTTTCAAATGCTGGTCTTGTCTCTGTTCCTAGGTGAGGTCTGTGGTTCCTGGGTGAATCCACGTGAGGTGATGGCCCAGTCATTACAGGCCATTTAGTAGAGGCCTGCTACTATTGTATTTCAATCATTCTCATTCATCCGGGAACCAATTTACATGGGAGGGGTATGTGACTCATACAGTTGCAACATAGGATGCCCAGGCAGAGGACAGAAGATGGAGGCTTGACATATAAAATGGAAACTTGACCTGACTTTGGCTCATTTACAAACACAGGCCTAAACCATACAATATCCCTATGAAACAATAAAAATCAATACGAAAATGATAATAATACGATATACAACAGTAAGAATCAATACAAACCTAATAATAATACAATATAAAACTGGATATCCAAAACCAAAAACTTGCTACCAAAATAAAAATGTCTAAAGCTTATCTTAAGTCTGAGCTCACTTATACTTATCTATAGGGAATAGAAAGGGAGAGAAAAGGTCAGAAATGGTTGGGGAAAGGGAGGGAATGACTTTTAAAATAAATACAAAAAAAAGAAAGAAAATTGGGGGTTTTGCTACAAAGCTATCTTTTGTCTGAAATAACTTGCACCAGTACAATAGCTGGAACTCTGGTTAAGGGGGCCATAAATCGGGACATGGCAAGTTTCTGTCTTGGAAGAGTATTGAATTATACTGTGAGTCTTCAAGAGAACTTTATTTGTTAGGAAGCAGTCAAACCCATATTTTGGTCCCTTTCTCAATCATTAAATTTGCTGCCCTGAATGTATAGCTAGTAGAATCTTATAAAGGATAGTTTCACCAACAAAAGCCTGAATTATGGCCATCTTGCCTGATATGTTCCGACTCTCAAAGCCTTCCATGACACACAAAGTCCAGACAGAAATCTCAGGTGCTAATAGGATGGAGCAGCAGCTGTGCTTGCATATATTTGTAAATATTCCATTCTTGGATGGGCAGTACAAAAAGATAAATTGTGTAACTCCACTGGATTGAAAAATGGCAGTGATGTGTTTGTTGTTTACTTTGCTAGTTCTTCAAACAGCAGGACAGTAATCAGCAGGGATCCAGGTTTTCTGTTTCCCACAGAAAAACGGAGTAAACCATGTAAGCTTTTACCGGAGGCAAACACTGATTTCTCATTTTACCGGAGAAACCCATGGATCTTGCAGTTCTGGGATGAGCCCGCTGCAGGCTGGCAGAGTTACAACCTGTAGGGGGCTGAGAGGGAGCGGGAGGAGGGCGGTCAGGCAGCCCGGAGAGGAGCTTC
>NW_005842352.1:904993-906622 GCF_000455745.1 Alligator sinensis
ATTTAGGGGGGGGGGGGGGGCGTTGAGCCCCCACAGGGAAGGGAGGGAGTAGGGCAGGGCCGGGACTGGGACTGCTGCCCAGCTGGGCAGTGTGTGGAGTTTGGGGCCTGGGGTCGCAATGCATGACTGCAGGGCCCCAGTGGGGAGCAGGATGGGGCCACAGGTGGCTCTTCTGGGAGTTGGGCAGGGCCAGCTCCCCACCACTGCATGCACTCCCAGTAGGCTGGGGGGACTCGTGCCCCTCCCCAGACCTGTGTGTGGGGCAGGGGTGGTTGCAGGCTGCTCACTGTGGCCTCAGACTCCCCACTCTGCTGCCCTCCCTGGGGCCTCCACTTCCAGCAAGCACAACTTGGTGCAGCAGGGAACAGCAGAGCTGTGCATAGAAGCTGCTTGTTGCTGTGAGCTCTGTGCTGCCCTGGCAACATGCCCCCTGCATGTGTGGCAGCATTGAAAGGCTCAACCCTGCACTGCTGCTGTGCACGTAGGGGGCATGTCGCGAGGGCAGCACAGAGCTTTCAGTGGCAGGCAGTTTCTTTGCAAGGCTCTGCTGTTCCCTGCCACATTGGGTAGCACCTGGGCTGTGGAGGCCCCAGGGAAGGATAGCAGGGCAGGGAGCATGAACATGCACCCGCCTCATGCACAGATCTGGGGGGGCGTGGGTTCCCCTGGCCCCCCAGGAGTGCCCACTGTTGCAGGGAGCTGGCCCCACCCCCCAACCTGAGCCCACAGTGGGCAGCCTGCTCCTGCCCCACGCGCAGATCTGGGGGGTGCGGGTCCCCCCTGGTAATCAGCTGGTGAGTGTGTGGATCAATGCCCTCCACTGGATGCAATTGGAACTGCCCATCTGTTTGTAACAAGGTATGTCTATATGGCAGGGGTGGGCAATTATTTTGGCTGGAGGGCCACTTACCAAGTTGTGGCAAGCTGTCAAGGGCTGCATGGGTAGCCCTGCCCCTTGACAGGTGCCCCGCCCCTGGTCACCATCTTGTGACCAGAAGTCCCATCCCCTAACTACTGACCTTTGCCACTAGAATTCCCTCCCTTTGCCCCCGGAAGTATTCTTTTCAGCAAGGGGTTTTGCCATGTCAGAACCAGAAAAATATCAAATTATATTCTAAAAACTGAACGTCTACAACATCCATTAATTTGATTAAAAAAATATTTTTGTCCTGATTTACATGTGTTTGTGTAGTGTACATAGAGGTGCTAGTACAATAGCTTAAAATGAAGTCTTACTCTTATATATGGTGGAGGGGGGATTGTGGGGGACTGTGGGTATGTGGGTTGTGGGGAGAGTGTGGAGGTCTTGTGTGGGGGATGTAGGTGTGGGGTGAGGGAGCATGTGGGTGTGTGTGTGGGTGGTTATGGAGACTGGAAGGCTGTGTGTGGGGGGGAGGGTGGCTGGGGTGTGTGTGTGGGGATTTACATGTATAGCAGTGTGAGGGGTATGTGGGTGCATGTGTATGGTGGTGTGTGCACGTGGGACTTGCCCTACACACACATGCACTCACTCTGCCCCTCCCTCATTGCTCTCTCTGTCTCTCTCTCCCCCTCACTCATTGCAGAGATGTGTGAATGCACACACACACACCCCCCCCATCCATCCCACTCCTGGCCCTGTGCTCCCAC
>NW_005842352.1:906632-912356 GCF_000455745.1 Alligator sinensis
GCCATGTAGTGTGGCGGGCAGTGGCAGTGGGTGGGGGTGTGGGAGTGCAGTGACAGCTGGTCGGGAATGTGGGGCCCATGCTGCTGTCCTGGGGCCAGGGCCAGCAGAGCCCAGAGTGGATGTCAGGAGCACAGGGCCCGGGCTGGTAGGTTCCATAGACCCTGTGCTCCTGCTGCCCCACTTAGGGCCCAACTGGTGCTTGCCCTGGGACACTGGCGTGGGCCCCATGCTCCTGCCCAGCTGTCACTGTGCTCCCACATGCACTCCCCGTCCCTGCCTGCTGCTGGTTTCCCTGCGGGCCTTGCTGCTGGGCTGCTGGGTCCTGCTGCCAGCTTCTCCTGGGTCCTACTGCCCCTGGCTCCTGTCATCTTTGACAGGCAGCCGGGGCAGATAAATCTTAATTTTCTAAATTTTTTAGGGGCCCCACAGGCCAGATAGCATGGCCTGGTGGGCCGGATTCAGCCCATGGGCCATATTTTGTCTGCTCCTGCTTTATGGCCTTCCCCGAGAGCCAGGAACTCCCCCTAAGAATCAAGTCCTAATCACTTGCTCCTTCTTGCCCAGTAACTGGGCAGAGTTGATGTCCTGGGTTTCTGCCTTGGTCCTGCTCCAGCCTTTTCCTAAGAGAGCGAGTGAGTGAGCCAAAGAGTGGTGCTCGGATGTGCACTCAGGGTCTCAACACTTAAGTATTTGGTGGGTGCGAGTATGTGCAGTGTAGAAGTGAGTGGGTAGGCTTTGACACTCAGTCCCAGGCTCATGAAGGAGACTGTATAGACAGGCATCAACACGGTACACCTACTTGAACATCTACCTTTATCATAGGTGGTAAGCCATCTATTTTTAGCCCTAACTTCTGGCCCTAATATTGTATAAATTTCTGCCTGGTCATGTGCTGCTTAGTGAAAAAATGACATTCATATGTTGCATTCTAGGAATCTGTTTAACCCACATCTCAGCCTTTTTAGATGGTTCTATACCATGCTTTTTTCCATGATATCAACTTAGAAAGAAAATTAATCGCAGCCAGATTTTAACACTGCATTTCTAAAGACTCATGCTTCTGACAAAATATTTAGTACATGCGTGTAAAGCAGTTACCATTTTTGTGATACTTTTATTTGTTTCTTATCTCTATATACCTGCTATTCATCCAGGAAATTTTATGGAAATACAAGATACTGCCATGAGATGATTGCCATCATCAAGTCAAGTATCTTCCTCTACCTGAAGTTAGTATCTCTGGATGCCAAATTAGATGGCAGAGGTGAAATCAAAAGTGCATTTACTCAGCTAATAAAGCATTAGGTATGACTGGAAAATGAACTGGAAGTAGTTTGTACTTAAGGTTTTTTTGCAGTTTTGCCTTACACAGTATTTTGGATCAGTTTCCACTGTTGACCTTGGAAGCACTGGTTATTTATTAGCATAATATGATTACATATCTATCTGCAGGGTTTATGATGGAAATTGAAGCCTTGCAATAATTTGGCTAAAAACTAACTAAAGCATTCAGCCAGCTGTCAAAATTACAAGAGAAGCTATATTAAGCAAAAACAGGCTGTAGCTGTTAAGTGATATCTAAACACTGTCAGCACAGCTACCTAGGTAGGTAGCAATTTGGCCAGCTTAATTTGTTGGCTACAAGTGTGAATAATTAACAGAATGCAATTTAGTGACACCTTACCACCATGGGCCATATACAGCCCACATGTGTAACTCATAGTCAAATTAGATGCACTTAACATCTCTCTCTCTTTCTCTGTTGCTGTATAACTTAGATGAACAGACACCAGGATTTTGCTAATTTTATGTATGCAGGGGGAATGTAGCTTGTCACTCTTTATGGATGTGGATGGTCATGAACTAAAAAAACAAACTAATGGCAGGAATTTTAACAGGAATATTGTTAACTAAAATATGTTTGCGCTTCATTAATGAACTGTGGGGTCTGGGTTTTATCTTGGATGAAAAGTTCCAGCTTTTGATGTTGGTCACTTAGCATAGTCAATTCCTTATAGGTCAGTGCAATAGAATACATGTGAGAATTTGCCCAGTCTTTCTGGGCTAGAAAGGTCATTCATTCTCAAATTAGAAACAATCAGTAGAACTGGTAAGTAATTGTTGTGCTTTATTTATCTTATTTTGTTTTGTAATATGATCGGTAATAGTTGTCTGACAGTTGGCTGCCACTTTATCTTCTGCAAAAACACTGCATGGTCCATAGAATCCTGCTTTGATAACATACGCAGACTCATTGCAGATTGTAGAATTATCTTGTTCAACTTCTATCACTTGCAGAATGTGTCTCTTATGTTTGTATCAGGCACACGGACAGCTTTCTTTCTGTTTTGTAAAGTTGAACAAGGTGGCAAAATGCATTTAATACATTTAGTTATTTGTACACACTGGTTGGGGATGTCTGGGAAATGATCTAGCTATATGCTACAATGCCTTACCTAATTTAAAAAAGAAAGATGTCTCATAGCCAGGGAAGATTGAGTGTCCAAGCGCAGAAAACTAGCTTTAAAGTTTTAATGTTTAAAAAACTGAGTTTGCCTGGCAGTGAGCCTTCCCAGTGACAATCAGTGTAAATACGGGTCTGTTTTCTCCTGCATATTTGAAAGTGTTTCTCTGCAGTACGGTATACTGGGTAGTCTAATCACATGGTAATTTACTTCCAAACAGGTTGCAGTATTTTATAGTTGCGAACTACATGTTCAATTTACTGTATTTTAGAAAACTTATTTATGGCTTTGAAAAATAACCTTATGGGCAAAGTACTAAAAACTAAGCTGTAGGGAATAATCTTGCAGTGGCTGGGAGAGGCTAGAATTTCCAGCAGCTATTTTTTTTTTTCCATCTCTCACTTCTCATAAAACAAAATAAGTAACAATATAATGGAAACACCCTTTTTGCTTTACACATTGTTCCATTTCAATTCTTGACGCTAGTTTTTTTTTACCTGATACAGAATAATAGCATTGAAGTCTATTAAATTCTCTTCTGTTTTTTTTTTTCCTGAAGTTTATCCAGATTGGGCATAAGGAGTAAAAAATAAATGTTCTCCGAGGGAGAGGAAAAAAAATACCCAGGTTTCACCATCAGTAGCTTCCATATAATGCAGTAAACTATTTTTACTGTCAGTGTTGGTATTTAAAGCATCAAAAAAGCAGCTGTTCCGCCAAGATATCATTGGCAATGGACTCAAACTGCAAAACTGAGATCCAGTAGTAGATTATTCTTATTTATTTATTTATCTATCTATTAAATTTATATGCACACTTTCTTTGAAAAAGCTTCAGAGCCTCTTACAATAATAGACAAAAACATATGAAAATAGAATAAAACATTAAAATAAGATAATGAAACAAACTCCTCTCAAAAGACCCCCAGATCCAAAACAATCCACTATAACCCCACCTACTCCCACTCCCCCGCCTCTCACTCAGGGGAGCATCAATTCCTGCACAACCCAACCTTATTTTCCATCTCTCCATTTTCTATATTGCCTTTCCAGCTTAGGTGGCCACGTGGGGCCTGTTCTGAGCTAGGGAGGGCAGGGATAACTGAAGCCCTTGCTGTAGATAGGGAAATCTGGGAGACTAGCAGAAGGAGCAGTCTTCAGTCCAGGATGCTTTGCAGACTCTCTAAGCCAGGGGCGGGCAATGATTTTGGGCAGAGGGCTGCTAACCAAGTTTTGGCAAGCTGTCGAGGGCCACATGGGTAGCCCTGCCCCTTGACAGGTGCCCTGCCCCCTGGTCACCATCTTGGGACTGGAAGCCCCGCCCCTTGCCCTGGGCAGTGCTCCTTTGGGGAAGAGGGTTTGCCATCTTAGGGAAAAGAAAAACAAATTACATACTGAAAATCAAACACCCATAATAATATTTTTAAATTTAATTAAAAAACATATTTTTGCCCGGATTTGTGGGTGTTTGTGGTGTATATGCAGAAGTGATTGCATATGGGGGCCTGCGGGGATGTGTGGATGTGCATGTGTGGGTATGGGAGCCATGTAGTGCAGAGTGGCCAGGCAGGAAAGTGGGGAAAGTGGCAGGGGGGAGTGGAAGCGAGCGGGAGCGTGGGGCCTGCACCGAAGTCCCAGGGCCAGCGCTGGTGGGGCCCAGAGCAGGGTGGTAGGAGTGTGGGGTGTGGGCTGGCAGGGGCCTGTGGAGCTGGGCTGGGCTGCACCAGCAGGGAGAGGGGGGAACTGGCTCAGCTCCATAGAGTTCCTGCTGGCTGGGACACTGTGCTCCTGGTGCCCTGCTCAAGGCCCCACTGGTGCTGGCTTCGGGACACCGGCACAGGGCCCATGCTCCTGCCCAGCCGCTGATAGCTCCCATGCACCCATTCACTCCCAGTGCCCCAGCCCCAGCCCTACAGTACAGGTGGGGAGCAGTGCGCAGCCCTGACCCCATGCTTGCCTGCGGGAAATGAGCTGGTTCTTAGCACGGGGGAAAAGTGGCACCCTCTGTGGCTGGCGTCCTGTGCTGCAGCCATTTGCAGCCCATGCAGGGCTGTCCTGCCTCTGCTGCATCACTGCTGCCCCATGGGGCAGTGATGGCAATAGAGAGCAGGCAGAGGTAGCCCTGCGCGGGTTCTGAGCGGCTGCAGCACAGGGCACCAGCAATGGGGAAGGGGAGTGGCTGCTTTTACCCCGCGCTTAGCACCAGATTGTTCCCCACTGCCACCACTAGCCTGGGCCCTGTGCCAGCTCCGGGCTCGCCCATCAGGGCTCAGCAGAAGCTGCTGCTCAGTGCGAAGGAAAGTGCCCCTCCCCCCACTCACCACCGGTCAGTGTTTGGTGTGGCTGCCTGCCCGCAGCCCGTGCCGTGCTAGACTGCGGTGTGGCTGCTTCACCGCTGCCTCTGTGCTGCCCAGCAACTGCTCCACTGCTGCTGTGCTGGGCAGCACAGAGGCGGTAGTGAAGCAGCCACACCACAGCCTAGCGCAGAGCAGGCTCTGGGTGGGCAGCTGCAGCAAACACTGTTAGGGTGGGGGGGATTGTGGGAGCCGTTTTCCTTTATGCCTAGCAGCAGCTTGTGGGGAACAAGCTGGTGCTCAGCATGGTGGGAAAAGCAGCTGCTCCCCTTTCCTGTGGCCGGTGCCCCATGCTGCAGCCACTCAAAGCCCATGGAGAGCTTGCCTGCTCAATTGCCACATCTGCCTGGTGGGGCGGCAGTGATGTGGTGGTGAGGCAGGACAGTCCCACATGGGCTGTGAGCAGCTGCAGCAGGAAGCACCAGCCATGATGGGGGGAGGCTGCTTTCCCCCTGCACTGAGCACCAGCTCGTTCTCTGCAGGTGAGCACAGCGTTGGGGCTGTGTGCTACTCTCTGCCTGTACCACGGGGCTGGGGCAGGGTCACTGGGAGTGAATGGGCATGTGGGAGACAGCGGTAGCCAGGAGGGAGGACGGGGCCCGCACTGGTGTCCCAGAGCCAGCGCCAGTGGGGCCTAGAGCAGGGTGGCAGGAGTGCGAGGTCCCGGCCAGCAGGGGCTCTAGAGACCTAGGTCAGCTCCCCCCCCTCTCCCTGCTGGTGCAGCCCAGCCCAGCTCCACAGACAGCCTGAGCCCCATGCTCCTACCACCCCGCTCTGGGCCCTGCCAGCACTGGCCCCAGTGTACCACACGGGCCCCACTCTCCCACCTAGCTGTTACTGCCCTCTGCATGCCCACTTGCTCCCACTCACCAGCACCTGCTGCAGCCATTTTCCCGCCGCCGCCCA
>NW_005842352.1:912419-932412 GCF_000455745.1 Alligator sinensis
GGGGGCCCTGCTGTTGCAGGAGCCTGCCAGGGCTTCCCTTGGGTCCTACTGCCCTTGGCTCCTGTCATCTTTGACAGGAACCAGGACAGATAAATATTAATTTTCTAAATTTTTTAGAGTCCCCATGGGCTGGATAGAATGGCCTGGTGGGCCAGATCTGGCCTGTGGGCTGTATTTTGGCCACCCCTGCTCTAAGCTCACAGCCTAGTTGGGCCACTCAGTTTCCAACTCAGAAGGCCACATGATGATTTAAAAATCCTAAGGTTTGGGTGGCTTTTCAGTTCATCCCATTATAAAAATAAGGTCTAGCTGAACACCTTGCATCTGTATCTGGTCCCCTTCTCTTCTAGACCCCTCTGGAAAATATTAAAGGTATGTAAGCCTGGATTTGGTTTGAACCTAGTGCCAGTTGAAATCATACTCTAAATGATTTTTTTTGTTCAGAAATTCTAATGCAGAATTAAACACAGGCCCTAATCCTTCAGTGTATAGCATGCCAGTGGATTGCTGTGCCTGTGCAGGGCCCCAGAGAATCATCATGTTACACATTACACAAGACCATATTTTTCTCCTACTTAGTCATTCTAAGTTCACATTTCTAGTAGGAGTTGTATGTAGATCTCTGCCCCTGCCCATTTCTCTTGTATTTTTAAGCTAACCAGACCAGCATGGGGGAGAGATTTGTGTAATTCAAGATTTTCCTTTTTGTGGTGGCAGCTTCTGAGTGCAAAAGCCTGTTTTCTATGTACAGTGCATATTTAAAGGTATTGGGGTCCTAGTCTTCGATAGCAGTTGTTGAATGACTTGTTTCAGCTTCTTTTAGGAAAACTGTTATCTTTTCACTTCTGCTCTTATTGGATTTTCTGAAATGTCAGCCTTGCTGTTAAGTGTCCTTCGTCCTTGTCTACAGCTGGAAGTCCAAGAATAATATATTTTGTGGGGTTTTTATGTCCTTATATGTTTTTGCAACGTATGCAGTTTCCATTTATGGGGTGTGAAAATGACTTTCCTGAGTGGTGTCATGACCCACTAGTGTATCAGTTTTATTGCTCAGGGTACAAAGTGGTGGTTGTAGTTTTTGACTTCTGTCAAAAAAATTCCTAGTTAAGCCATTTTGCTTGGTGTGGTCTTCAAGCGTTGTCCTGCTGCAGGGTCCTCATAGCATTAAAGCTGGAGTACTTGCAATCAGGGTACTATGGCTTGAATGACTTGTCTCAGGCTTCAACCATTGTTGAGAGAAGGGAAAGGGTCTAAACAGTGGTTCTCTACCTTTTATAGACTCAAGGCACCCCTGGATAGACTCACAGCACCCCTGAGAAAATACCAGCTCTTTGTTCTCACTCTTTACTGCTGAAAAATAACTCCTGATTGAGGATCACTGGTCTAAAAGTTCACCTGAGTGCTGTTGTTTGAAGTTCCCTGTAAGCAATGTTGTTTTTTCCTGTCTTGTTTTCGTTATCACTCTCAGGAAAGCTGGAGAGGCTTTCTTAGCCTTAGCAGCTTGTTAATTTAGAGGCTGAGGAAAATATTTCTGAAACAGTATAGAAATAGGTAAAACATTTCTTCTAGGAGTTGAAGGACTAGGCTATGTTTGTCCCACTGTTCTGGCTCTATCCCCTCACACTTCATTAAAAACATTAATGCCATAAGAATATCCTATCTTTGCAAAGAATATTTTCTCCACCTTAACATCCTCTTTCATTTGACTTCTCACTAAAATAGCCTTCACATAGGTAATTAATTTGCCAATGCAGAGAGATTGCTAGGGGCATCGAACACAGTTTCACATGTATGTTTGCTGCAAATAGTTGTTTTAAATTTCTGGTGGATTTATTTGATTTCTGTTATTATTTATTTGATTCCAAAATTATTATTGTTATAATTTTGGGTGCTGTATATTTAGCAGTAGATGCTATCAAAGCAAATCATATGTGGGTCATGCTGTCAACTGTGTGGCAAATGAACCCAGGTGGGCAAAAAAAAAAAGCCAAGGAAGTTGTTGGTAAAGAAGAAGAGAGGGATTGTCTAAATGTCCTAAATAGTAAAACTTTGCAGAGTCCAGTAGAGTGCTACCAAAGGATATATCCACAGATGGTTATTCCACAGGGAGGGTCTTTGGTCACTGCATTAAAGACCTTATCCTTGCTCTGAATTATTTTGAACCTCAGCATGTAAACCATGGGCAACGGGCTTGGCAGAGTGCAACTACCTTGGATCAGCTTAGCAGAACTGGCTGCTCCCCAAGTGCCTAGGACATAATCATGCAAGACTTTTATGGTATCTTTAGTCTGGCTTTGAAATGGCATGGAGACACCCACACCATGGGAAGCATCACCATTTCCAGTTCCCAGTGCATCTGTGAGCCATTCTCTCCACTTTTGGAGTGGGGAATAGCTTCAAGAAGATTGACTAACAAACCAGTAGACACTTATTGGCCCTCAAAAAGACAAGGGGGTTTGGTTGATAATGACCAAGAGGTCTAGAGCACCCCAGCAACTGTTGAATTGGATCTTTTAGGCAAAAAGAATCAGTACTCAGCCCTCACTGAGTTCCCAGAGCATGTGAACAATAGTGACAGCGGTAAGGGAGATGGATTGGGAGGTTTTTTTATGACTCTTAATTGGGCCAGACAGCATTAGTCTATATATGTAAGTGCTGAGAACACGCTGTTACTCCTAGGAATGTGTGTGTGTGTGTGTGTGTGTGTGTGTGTGTGTGTGTATATATATATATATATATATAACTTCCCATGGGAAATCCCCCTCCTCCCCTTCCCTCATGGGCTGACAAGTCTACTTGGCCATGCTGGACTGAAGGGACCTTATTTCATCTGATCTTAGAAGTCTAGGTCTGGCTAGTAGTTGAATGGGAGGTCATCTTGGATAGCCATAGGTACAAACTAAGGCAGGGGCGGGCAATTATTTTGAATGGAGAGCTGCTTACTGAGTTTTGGTAAGCCATCAAGGGCTGCATGTGTAGCCGCACCCCTTGACAGGTGCCCCATCCCCTGGTCATCATATTGGGGCCAGAAGTCCCACCCCCTAACCTCTGACCTTTTTCACCAAAAGTCCCTCCCCTTGCCCCCCAAAATTACTCCTTTCAACAAGGGGTTTTACCATCTCTGAACCAGAAAAAGACCAAATTATATTCTAAAAACCAGTACATGTGCTATGACATTCATTAATTTAATTTCAAAAAAGATTTTTGTCCTGATTTACATGCGCTTGTGTAGTATACATAGAGGTGATAGTATAATAGCTTAAAATGAAGTCTTACTCTTGTATATCGTGGGAGGGTGGGTATAGGTTTGTGGGTATGTGGGGTGGGGAGGAGGGTGTGTGTGTGGGAGGATTTGTGGGGGGGGTGGATGGGTGTGTGTGTGTGTGGCGTGGGTGGGTATGGGTTTTGTGGGGGGCTGTGAGTGTGTGAGTGAGGGTGGCTGAGAAGGGTTGTGGCTTGTATGGAGGGGGAGGGTTTGCTCATAGCCTGCTCCACCCCCCGTGGCAGGTAGTGCCCCTGCCAGTTCTCCTGCAAGCCCAGCCTCTGCACTCCTGCCACTCCTGGCCCCAGGGCAGTGGTGCAGGCCCTGTGTTCCCGCTTGCTGCCATTTGGCCCCCCTTCTCACTGCTGCCCTTCTCTTGCCAGTTCCCTGTCTGTCCCGTCCCCCCACCCCCTGTCTGCTTCAGCACCACATCCTAGCTGCTTTTGTGGTCCTGGCACTGCAGCTGGGAATCACATGATGTTGGAGTGTGGTGGGGGCAGTGGGGAAATGGCTGTGGCAGGTGGGAGGGAGGGGCAGCAAGTGGGTGCACAGAGTGCAGCGACAGCCGGGTGGGAGCATGGGGCCCATGCCAGTGCATCAGGGCTGGTACCAATGGGGCCCAGAGCGGGGCAGCAGGAGCGCAGGGCCTGGGCTGCCAGGGGCTTCATGGAGTCAGGCTGCACTGCTCAAGCAGGGAGAGGAGGGAGCCAGCCTGGGCTGGCCTGGCTACTGCAGCTGTTTAGTTCTGCCACTGGCTCCCCCTGGGTCCTACTGCCTCTGACTCCTGTCATCTTTAACAGGCAGCCAGGGGCAGATAAATATTAATTTTCTAAATTTTTTAGGGGCCTGCAGACCAGATGAAATGGCCAGGTGGGCCGGATGCCTGCCCCTGAGCTAAGGTGTCATAGTTGAACACTGGGCAAATATTGGACCATAGAAACCATATGGGTGGTAAAACGTAATTTAGCCCTATTGTTGCTGCTGAGCTGGCAGATGGGAAGGAATGGCTGAAGATTATTTTACTTAGATAAAAGTATTGCTTTATTTTTGAAAGCAGCACTTGTTGCTAGAGTTGATTCCTGCCTCCCTAAAGGGGGTTGGCACTGATCAGGGCCAAGCACCTCACCTGGTCTAGGACCTAGTATCCCCTCAGCCAACCTCAGGGGCCTCACATGACACAATCCAATTGCAGTCCCTTTTGTTCTACCACTGACCATCTTTCTATAGCCAGATCCCAGGGTGCTTCCTCTGGTCTACTGCTTCTGCTTTCAGAAGTCTTATGATCCCTCTGATTTCCCTTTTCCTGGTCTGGAGGCAAGATGCATGCCTTTGCCTATGGAATAATTCACTGGGGTTTAACACAATGTCTAGTAGGAAGCCATCAAGTTAATTACCATATTTCTGGTAAGACTTAAGACTGTTTAGGAACTTGCAAAACCAAAAGAGCTCTATAGAGCAGTCTAACAAGACCACTCCTCTTTCCTTGAAGTTCCTAAACAATTCCAGAATGCTAAAATATGTCTGACTAACAAAACACTGTCTTCTCAGGAACTTTTTGAGTTCAATGAAATCTCTGCTTCTGTAGGCATTCTGTGGTTCCTCAGCATCCTTTGCCTGCTTGTAGCCTGGCAGGATGTCATGGTTCAAAAGAATCTGGTTCTTCCAGAGCTTCTACAAGCAGGATTCTTGTCAATTCCATTACTTTGCCCATTCACACACCCACCCACCCCCACACCCACCCACCCACCAATAAATTCTGGCAGGGAGTTTGGAGGAATAGCATGCATGGTTTTTGATTACAACAAACCTGGTACTTATTCCCCAGCTCTTAACTGTCATAAAATCCTCCCAGCTACACCTACTGCCTTGGCACCTGTCTGTAGTTGATGGCACAACCAAGGTTGCATGTTCTGAGATGAAGTGAGCTGACACTGCAGTGCTGCAACACTTAATCAAGTCACGTTACTTTTTTTTGTTCTTCACTGCTGCGTGGTACAGGGTCAGTTGAGAAGAGACATAGTTAGCTATTTTAGTCTGAAGTCAAGTAGAAGGCAAAGTAGATTTGCACCTTATGGACTAACCAAAGGAGACATAACACAAGTGTTCATGGGCTGAAGCTCACTTCATCAGATGCTGAGAAAGGATGTGTACAATGCTGTATTTAAGAAGGAGAAAGACATTTGAAAATGGTACTAGGCCAGGCTTGTGTGCATGTGTGCAAGCTCTCTGTTATGGTCTCTGGATGTTGTTTTTTGTAATGTTGGAGCCACGGAATAGCTGCAGCTAAAATCTCACAGTGGTACAAACTTCCTTGAAGAAGAGTGGAAGTTTAGTAAAAGCTCCTTGAGCCATATCATCTCTCTTTCCATTTTCGTACAAAGATCTTTTTCTCAGGTAACTTGCTGGGGACTATGCAGTTTTCTAGTTGTTCTAGTAGACTCCTTATTTGGTTTACTGATATTGGCCCCAAAAAGTGTTTCTAGTTTCTCTGGGTTCTACCTCTGACTCCAAATATTTGGGAACAGGGTCAGAGGGCTCTGGCAATCATTTCTATTGTAGCTTTTTGCTAGAGCACAGGAGTTGGAAACCCTCCACCCAAAGGCGGAAGCAGACATGGGGCTCTGCAAAAGGGAGTGCACACACAAACACGTTGCTCCGTCTTATTTCTTGTAGCCACTGTGAGTTGGTCATTGTGTCACAAGGAGCTGGAGGCTGAGGTCAGTAGATGGAGCTGGTGAGGTCAGCACCCTGTTTGAAATTCCAGCATCTTTTCTTTTCTTAGTATCGCGGTGTGGGTTCTTACCTTGGTATTGCTTCCTAATGGTGGTTTTCCATCTTACTGTGGCTAGCAGGGTCAGTTTGCTGGAGGGTTTTTAAATCCCCACCCTGTACGTATAATGGCGGGGGGGGGGGGGGGGGGACTAGAAAGAGAATGCAGGTAAGTTGAATGGGTGATGAGAATAATTATTTTTGTATTTGGGCAGTCTTATCCCAATGTGTGTGAAGACTGAGGATCTTACGGGAGAAGGACAGAGACAAGGGTGGTGGGGGTGAGATGGATGTAGTGAAAGAAATAGGAGGAGAAAAAGAAAACTGATATTGAGGACAATACAGAAAAAGAGAGAGAGAAAGTCTAAGTCTTCAGGGAAAGGGCTGTGCTTTTCTTTTTTGCCTGAAAAATGACTGACTAGTTTATTATTTAGTGTGTTCTCTAGTAAAGTTTGATGAACAATGAGACAAAATTTTGTCTTTAAGAAAAAAACCACCCTTGTTCTTGAATTCAGACAATTATATGAAAATCCCAATTTTCATTCTTAGAAGATAAGGAGTTGTCTGTACCGGGAACACTCAAGAAAATTAATCTGAGTTAATTTTCAAAGTGGAATGGTTAAACTACATTAAACCCCCATGTGAACACTCTTATTTAGAATTAAAGTGGTCTTAATTTGATTTAGTTTAATTCACTTCCAAAGTAAATTTAGCTTAACCAAATTAAATCCACTTTAATTCTGAATGAAAATCTTCGCATAGGGCTTTAATGTATTTTAACTATTCCACTTTAATTTATATTAAGTTTCTTGAGTGTTGTTCACATAGATATGCCCTAAAATTTTAATTCTCTTGGGTTTTGAGTAAAGCTTGAAATCACATACCCTAGTGTGGAATATTAACAGCCAGACGAGCTTAAAGAGCATGGGAAAACTATTTAGCTAACTCTATTATCCATCTCCTAATACTAGACAAATTGTGTGTCCCTGGACGCATTTGGCTTTGTGAGAGTAGTGCAATTTATTACAAAGACATTTTGCTTAAGGTTTCATTCCATCTCGTGGTCTAGAAGGGAGCAATTAATTTAGGCTGTGCTTTTAGTTACTGAAATATAACAGGTGTTGAGACTAAGTGTAGGCTGCATTGTAGCACCCTCTTTTGCATTCAGGATGTATTCAGGTTACTTTCCCTTTTACAGTGATCTTGCTCCTCACATCTATTATTCTCTTCTTGCTTCAAATGCAGGCAGTCATGAGGACTGTGCTGACAGCAGTGCAACTGTCCTCTTGCAATCAAAGAGCTTCTCATATGAGCTCCTGTGGTTATGTTGTAAATGCCAGCTCACAGAGGATAAAACACTGGACTTGCTTTCATCCCAAGAGGAAACCCTTTGAAGGAAGGTTTTTGTTGGGAACCCTGTGAGAACAGTATCCTGAGGGGGAGTGTTTTCCTTCAGTTGATGCCTATCTGCCTTGCTTCTGTATTTGGCTGTTTGATTCAAGAGTAACAGGGAGGTTGTTTTCACTGCGTTCAGATGTAAGGACTCCTGTGAGCATCGGTTCAATATGGCCTCCCTATCCCTTCCCACTAAAATAGGAAGTAGTCATACATCATGCCAGCTTGACAGGACAGTCAGCGGTAGCTAGCTTCTGCTGAATGCAAAGCCGTGTCATGCCCAGATGTGTCACGCCACACTGGGAAGTGTTCGCTAGAGCCACCAGCTGAACAATATTCCTTTGAGTGAGACTCCTATGTTAAAGCATGTAGGGGAATTACATTTGCTTGCCTGAGGACAGTGTTTAACAGTTTCCGTACTTACTCCCCTGGAAATTGCTCAAAGGAAAGGAGAGCTCTACAGCCAGGGCAGTAGGTCTGAGTTGAACTCCTGACTGGAGAGCTTTCATTTCACTACATTTCATTTCATTCTGGCTTACATTATTGTTTCTTCTTTGTGAAGTATACCTATGAAGATAATATTTCTTTGTGTTTCTCTGTTGAGTTGATTGGCAACATTTTGACAGCTCCATATTGGAAGTGGATCCATTGGTGTATGCAATTTCATTGTAGTAAAATTTCCTTGTGAAATTTGTTTATTTTGCTCTGGACTCTTTCTAATCTGTCCACTTCCTTCTGGACACAGCACTCCAGGAGCAGCCTCACCAGTACTTAATAGAGCAAATGAAATGCTTCCCTTGCTTTGCAAGTAACTCTTCTGTTAATATAGCCCACTTTGCTGTTGGTTTGTGCTTTTTGCCAGAACAGCACACTGTTGGCTCATATTCAGCTAATGAGCTCCTATAACCCCCAGGTCCTTCTCTGCTATACTGCAGCCTAGCTACTCATTTCACTGTCCATTTTTGTGTATGCAGTTGTTCCATCCCAAGTGCAGGACTCTGCACTTGTCCTTGTTGAATCTCATCTGATTGACTGCAGGCCATTTCTCCAGTGTATTCAGGTCATTGTGGATCCTAGCCCTACTCTCCCAAGTATCTGCAGCATCACCCAACTTTGTGTCATCTGTAAATTTGCTACGCATGCACTCAGTCCCATTATTAATGAAGCTATTAAACAAAACTGGTTCCAGGACAGACCCCTGGGGAACCTACTTGATACTCCTCCCAACTACACATTGAGCCATTGGACTGATCATTGAGTTTGATGATTGAACCAGTTATATATCCACCTTACAGTACTTTCATCTTGTCTGTAATTACTTAGCTTACTAATGAGAAAGGCATGAGAGACGGTGTCAAAACCTTGCTAAAGTCAAGTGCTATCACATCCACTGCTGTCGCCCCTTCCACAGAGCCTGTCACTTTATCGTAGAAGGAAATCAGGTTGGTCAGGTATGACTTTCTTTTGATAAATCCATCCTGGGTGTTCCTGATCACCCACAGTTGTCCTCTGGTTGCTTCACAGTGGATTTCTTGAGGACCTGCTCCATCATCTGTTCAGATATTGAGGTCAGGCTGATGCATCTGTAATCGCCCAGATCCTATCTTTGTTGTCAGCTGCAGTCATTTTCTGGTAGCAGCCTCTATTTGTGAGAAATGAAGTAAAAAAGACATTAAATACTTCAGCCTTCTCCACATGATCTGCAACTAGATTGCCTTCTGCATTCCATAGGGGACTTAGTTTCTTGGTCTTCCTCTTATTTTTGATGTACTTGTAGAATCTCTTATTGCCTATTGTGTCCCTTGCCAGCAGCATCTCAAATGAACCTTAGTTTTCCTAATTTTCTACCTGCAAGCCATGTGATATTTTTGTACTATTCCCTAATACAATGACCAGTTTTCCCTTTTTAATAAGATTCTCTTTTTGAGTTTCAACTCATTGAAGAAGTTGCTGTTGAGCCAGGTTGGTCTCATGTTGCACTTCCTATTCTTCTGTCTCATGGGGATAGCTTGTTCCTACACCCTTAAGAGAGTCTCCTTAAAGTACAGCCAGCTGTCCTGGACTCCTTTTCCCCTCTGATTTGCCCTCCAGGAAATCCTACCCACCAGTTCCCTGAGTTTTTAAAGCCTCCTTTCTGAAGCCCAGTGTTCTTATTCTGCTGCTCTCCCTCCTTTCTCTCCTTTAGGATCTTGAATGCTATCATTTGGTGGTCACTTTCACCCCAGTTATGTTGTGGAAACCTTTTACATTCTCAGCCACTTCCTCCCTGTTGAGAGACTAGAAGAGCTTCCCCCATAGTTGGCCTCTCTACCATCTGTATCAAAAGGTTATCCCCAACACACTCCAGGACTTTGCTGGACTGCTTGTGCAGCTTCTCAGAATGGATAACTGTGTATCTTACTCATGTGCTGCTGTTGTCTGGCATGCTGATTGCTTGTCTGTTGCATCGCCAGCCAGCAGCATCACACTGACAAACACACTGTGAATGCAACACGTGACATTCAACTTTAGTCTTTAGAAGATATCTGTACTGAGTTATGTAGAATATAGCTTGAAATCTCACTAAGCTCTACAGCAGGGCTGCTAAACATAGGGTCTTTGGGCTGGACCACAGGACTCTTATAGGGGGTGGGCCCAGGCACTACAAATTGGGGTATGAAGACACATTGAGGACATGTCTCAGTGGCAGGGAGTCAGTGACAGCTGCATTAAGCCACCTGGCAGCTTGCCCAAACATTATCACTGTTAGCACCCTGCCCGGGAAGCCTTAAGGGCCACCATTTTTGCAGAGGGAAGGGCCAGGCCCCCCTGCAGTTCAGGGGCTGCCGGCAGCTCACCCCCCTGGCTGTGCAAAAGGTGGGCAGGCGCCGGTGGAAAAAACAGACCAACAAAAAAACGGAGCCTTTGCTGCCTTTTCCCCCCCTCCCAGCGGAACCTGCCTGTGCAAGCTGCCACTAGGTCACGCAGCCCTTGAGTTGCAGGGGGACACAGTGCTTCCCTCTGGTGGCGGCAACTCCTGGGGCCGCCTGGGTGGGGTGCTAGCTGCACGGGTGCTGATCCAGCTCGCAGGCAGGCAGCACCTGCCGGATCCAACAGCGCATGGGGCACTGGAAGCCTGGGCGTGCTTGGGGAAGCTTGGGCTTGGCAGGCTTCCAGCGCCCCACACACCATTCCCACCACCTTCCTGCTGCCTGGGACTGCCTGGGAATGGGCTGGCTTGACTCTGTGGCAGTGCAGGAAGGCGGAAGGAGGGCACCGGGGTGTGCTGGTGGCCGGAGAAGGTGGCGGGGATGGTGCATGTGGTGCTGGAAGCCCACCAAGCCTGAACTTCTCTGAGCATGCCCAGGCTTCCAGCACCCTGTGCACTATCCCCACTGCTTTCTCCAACCACCAGATGTACACATGCACTTTTTTTTTATCCACAACAGGACAATTTGTCCTGATCAAACTAAAATGTATCAGAGGTAGTCTAAGTTGTCATGCTCAAATAAATTTTTACACAAAAAAAAAAATCATGCACGTGTACATGGCAAGGCCATTACGTTAGACAAATGACAATTTCTTGTCACTTTTTGTCATGTGTACGTGGCCCTACCATCACATGTACAAGTGCCCTTAAGTGCCATTAGATATCTTCACAGTGAGATAAAATCTGACCCTGTGCCTCATAACATTGCTTCATAGATATATATATGTGAAAGATTTGAGAAGTTCAGACCCCACGTTGACAAGAGCCATTACTATCTTTCTAGAACAGTGATTCTCAACCAAGGCCTGGCCATGCTTATTGTCACATTAATTCTAATACTTTGGTTACTTATGCATGTTTTCTCTGTTTTGTTTAAAAATGCATTTCCAGTCATGGTAAATTTTATGCACTGTAGTAAATATATTTATTTAAAGGGGGTGCCATTAAATTCAGAAAAGTTATGGAATCGTACCTGAGCTGGGAAAAGGTTGAGAAACACTGTCCTATCTCCCTATGAAAGTTCTTCAGTCATTCTTTGACCTAGTCACTCATTACCACCTTAAATGCCAACATGGCGGAATACTGCGGAAGATGCATCTTCAACTGAGTGCAGCCAGACCAGTGCTACGTATATTCCACTTGCATAATGCTTCTGCTGCCTGTGTGTAAAATATAAATTTAATCAGGCATCAATTTGAAGCATGAGCCACATCTACATCTGTGTGACATTAGATCACATTTTGACCTTACATAATACTTAAATCTGGCAGCTATTTTCCTTAAAACATGCAATCACCTACTCGGTAAACTAGCTGGCTTAGCTTGGGTGCTTATGCTCACATGATCCAAATGTTCTTGCTTGTGATCAGCTACCCAATTGCATAGTGTTATTCAAATCTGGTTCCAGTCCCCATACACGCAGCTCATTAGTGTACAATTATGTTTGATTATGTGCATCATATCATGGACATTGTATCCTAATTCTCCATCATGGTTGCTGATGTTAAGCAGCATAGCATTATCCCATCTCCAATTTGAGCATACAACTCGCAAACTATTGTTTGCCAACCACAAAGCAGCTGCTGCTTGGTTTGGAAAGGTATGCCTTGGTTAGGTAAATGGCAGTTGCATTGACAGATAGCTGTTTAAAAATACTTGAATTTCTCTCCTGGAATTAGAGGAGATTCCAGAATTTCTCATTTGCAGTTTCTTCCAACAGCCTCAGAAAGTAAAGAATTTGCCTGTGTCGAACATCAAACAAAGTTGAACATCATGATTATTCATGCTTGCTGCCATAATTATTCTATGGCAGGTGTCAGGGATGCAGCCCACAGACCAGTCCTATCCAGCCTGCTGGGTTGCTGTTGAGCTGCTGGAAAGGGCGGGGGGGAAGGGAGCCCATGGAGCCTTATGGCCCATATCCAGCCTGGGCAGAGCCAGTCTTAGGGAAAATGGTGCCCTGGGTGGACTTGTATATTGGCCAGAGCTGACTCTAAGGGTGTGCAGGGCCCGGAGCATATCCGCCTGCGTGCGGTCTGTGCGGGGGGTGGGGAGCAGCCGGAGCGTGAAGCTGGCAGCGCACAGTGGACACATGGAGTGGTGCTCCCTCAGCACCGGCCAATGGCGCTGTTTGCGGGGCCTGTACAGCATTGTCTGTGGGGCCTGGGACAGTCGCCCCCCACAAACAGTGTGTGTGGGAGGGGGCGGGGGGGTGCTCCCCTGACCACATCAATCTGGGCAGTTGCCCACACTGGCTCTGGGCCTGTGGCTTGGGGTAGTTTGTCACCTCTGTTGTATGGGAAAAACAGAATAGAGCAGATGGGGAGTTTGATGTACCCATTGCAACAAAGCAGTGTCCTAAGTTAAACTGGCCTTTGGCATAAACAGAATAACTTGGACTCTCCTGCCTTCTGAAGCCTTTATATAGTTCATTTGCAATTAACAGTATATCTTCTCTGAGGGTTAAAAAAATATCTTGGCAGACCAGCATATACATTTGGAAGTAATCAGACTGGAAAAGTGCCATGTACTGGATTAATATGAGCCTGATTAATTTTTTAAAACATTTATTATAGTAGTGATAATAGCTGGCATTTAAATTTTTCGAAGTGCTTTACAGCCATTCATGAACTAATCCTCAGATATTCCTGTGAGGTATGAAAGAAGTATTAGATACCCTTCAAGTCTGGCTAAGTTCAGAGCTCATTTCAGTTGCTATATATAATTCTGGATTTAATCTAAAGGCACCATTACTCTGCCACTGCACAGCACAAAATATTGGGATTTTATCTGTTGCTATGCCCAGTGCATCAGCGGTGCAAATATTGCATTCAGTTCCATACATCCGAACTCATGTAGTTTAATGGAATGAACTATTCGAGTAAGATTTGGCAGAATGAGTCCAAGTGAACAGTAGTAAAACCTTTCCACTGAGGACTCAATGACTGAATCTAGTGAGGTCCCAACTTTACTCATTGGAGCAGTCCTATTGACTTGAGCAAGACTTTTCATATGCTTAAAAAAATCACTCTTATATACCCTCCCTGACATGTTTTGCCTCCCAAAAGTCTCAGAAGTGTCCAAGTCTAATAAGTATCTTAAGTCCAATTAGGCACTTGTTGGAAAAAGATTACCTGTTATCTCTAAGTCTGGTGACTTGCAGCGAGTGGTACTTGCTTTTGTAGTTCTTTGTGGCTCTTTAAAAAAAAATCAATAAGTAAATGATCATGATCCAGAGCAAAGATTTTAGCAGTAATTTTGGTATGCCTGTGTTTCATGCATTTTTAAACACTAGTAAATTATACAACTTCAGAGACTTTATCAACAGGGAATGAAAGAGAAACTAAAACAAACCACTGCTAGTGGATGAGGTGATGCAAACAACAACAAAATTACATATTGATAACATTGGCAACTGCTGTTTTCACTGAAATGTAATAATAGCCTCAGTCTATGTTCACTTGCACCATAGTAGATGAATCCAGTTATTAATTTGGCTTTTTTTTGAGAGATAAGGGGAAAGAAATTTGATCTGTAATAGTGAAAATAAATGGTCTTAGATCTTAGCTGGTGGCAGTAGCTTTTATCGTCAGTGTAGATTACAGCTTCCAGCCCATTGATTCTGCAAACTTATTATTTTTTTATTGCTAGCGTATCTTTATACCTTCCTTGTGTTTTAATTTGAAGACTTATCATGGCATTAGTTTTACTGTCTGTAAATTAATGTTTCTTCCAAATATGCTCTCAGATAAAATGCTGAGGGGGTTAGCTGTGGCTCTTTCTTTACTTACCGTATGCTTTTCTGACACATTAGATTAACTTTCAGCCCCAGGCCAATCTGTCAAAGAAACAGGGAATGTCTCAGGCTATGACAGATTGGCCAGAGGCTGAGTTTTGAAACAAGTTGGGTATTGCTTCTTGCACAAAAGTAATTTCTCCCTACTGAAGAGAGCTATCACTGAATCAGCTGAACAGAGGCCTCTGACTTGCATTACTAGGTTCTGATCTTAAAATCTGCAACAGACTTTTTTTTTTTTTAATAAACTCATATACCACAAAGGAGCTCTGGCAGTATAACTCTGGGGGAACTTTCAGCAATATAAGGTCAAAATAATTTCCTCAAGGATAACAGAAAACCAATATATATTTTAAAAACTTTCCATGTCTGACTTAGGCATTGTTATCACATTGGATGAATATACTGTTGCAATGAGAGACCAATAGGTCAGACCTTAAAACCCAGAAAGGATCATCCTCATGGTTGCTTGTAACAGTAAAAGGAAAAAAATCTGGCTTAATATACTATAAGATCTGAAAAAATTGCATGCCTGTTGTCCCATTGCAACTGGGAGGAGGGGCAGTGCTGCACATCTAAGCCCTTCCTTCATAGCATAGTTTCTCCAAAAGGAAAATCAATATCCAGCACTCAAAACAAACCCAACCATGTAACAAAGTCTGGCATTTTTGCACAAATGGCTAAGCAAGATATCTACTAAAGGCATCCCCCAAGAAATATTCCAGACAATCGCACAACAGTTAAACTGTTGCTGGTAGCTTGCTAGGTAAAATGAAGTCATGGTTCATTCATTCAGCGCTCTCTTTGCAGGACAGTTGCTTGACAGGAGGGGAACTTGGCTTGTATTGGCTGGCAGAGCCCATGTGCAGATCCTAGGGAATGCTGCGAGACTTCATTTAGAATAACCAATAGAGCTGACTGGCAAGGGAGCAAACCTCTGTTCCCACTGCCTTCCCAGACTTCCGCAATGCAAGTTTCCAAGCGATGGAGGAACACATCATTGGAGTTAGGGAAGTGCATCAGCTTGTTATATGTTATCATGCACTAAGGACCCCTTAGGCTATGAGCCAGATACTAAGCTAGTGTAAATGGTAGTTGTCGCTTAGCCTGATGCAAGAATTAATATGTCTTTCCTATCTAGATCTTGGTAATGTATTTTTGCCTAAACAACTATTTTCAGTTCATAAGGCACTGACTATAATTTTAACTACATCAAAAATAGTTCCTGTTATCACTTGCTGCAGTGAAATCCTATTTAAGTTCTTTAAAGAAGATGTTGTCACAATGTATTGTGAGCGCATAATGGATGGTGAATGCTAATTTATATTATAGTGGTATCCAGAGGCCCCAGACTTCACTTACGGTTACAGTAAAGTAGCATTAGTAGTTCAGAGGTTTTAGGATGAGATGGGAGTTATAGGTTAATACTGCTTTAGCAAACTCTGTTCTTCCATTTAGCTGTTTTGGTCGTAGTCTCCGAGAGAACATTCTTGTTCATCCTTTTCAGCTTGTGAGGAGGAATGAAGGGTAGATACCTACAGGATTAAAAGCTCAAGGAACATGAATCTCAAGCTTCACATTCCACCTGAAGTGCCAGACACACACTACAAACACCTGTAGGATCTTTAGCAGTGTAACGTAGGATGATGTTACGCGTTACCTTTGAGCCATCATAAGGACACTTAAAATGGGAGCACTCACCCGTTAAAAGGTGTTAACCTGTGCTAAGTACCCTCTAAATGTTTGAAGTTAAGCCCCTTGCAGTGAGGGCTATATTTTAGCTGTTATACCCAGGTCCAGATAAAGTATTGTTAGCTCCCCAAGCCATCAATTTGTAGTCCTCCAGAATCTCACAATGCACAGCTTTCAGCTCTTCTATCCCTTTCCACACTCCAAGCCCCTACTGGTCTCCCCCTGGTGCCTCCACACTGAGAACAGCCTCTTTCAACAGTTTAAGTGCAGCAAGACTCTGGAACGGGGGGCAGCATGCTTCCCAGGGCTCCATGCTCTTGCTGTCCAGTGGCTCCACTTCCTACCACTGTGGGTTATCTATGGTGACAGGGAAGCATGCTTCTATAGCAACCCTCACCAGGGAACAGAATTGAGGGGGCTTGAGGGAAAGCTTTCTCCTCCCCACACTGTTTACCAGCCCCAACCCTCCTAGGCTGGGACAGAATCCTGGAGGACTGGGAAGTTGGGGAGCTGGGGCCCCCTAAACTCTGCCACATGGGGTGGGACTGCAGACTGCTCAGCAGGGTTTCTTGAAGGTTTCTAACTCCTTTCCTCCTGGTCAGGATGGTATGCGTGGCCTCCCCCATACTGCAGCAGCCCCCTCTCTGATTTAAACCGACCAAGGTGGGTGAATGACAAGGGGTCTCCCTCCTTGGCTGTGCCTTTCCTTCCCCATGCCAGCCAGCCAGCCCCCTCCTGGCCACTACTGCTGGCTGGCCACTTCATTCTGCCTCAGTTTCTTTGGCCTGGCAAATCTGGTTCTCAGCTCTGCCCTGGTATGCTCACTGCATGGCACAGCACATGCTGGTTCTTGTGACCTGGCTATTCCTCCCCTCTCCTAGCCCCTGAGGCCAGGACAGCTCTCTTATCCCTGCCAGTATAACCCCTGCGACCCGCAACCCAACTCCCAACCCAATCCCAGTTCACTGAGACACATGCAAGATTTTGGTCCTTTAATTTTTTAATAATCTTTATTTCACTCCTTTCTCTTTACTTCTTCCCTCTTCCTCCCACTTCAAACAGGTTTTCAAGATTTCTCCCTTCCCACCCCTGGTTTTGGATTGGCCCCTGCTACTGTGGAGTGAGAAAAACCACAGACCCCATGCTGGTTTTTCTGCCTCTTAGCTGCATGCCACCCTCCTCCTCCCACTGCAGGGGAGAAAGGATTCTGGCTCCTGTCCATGCCCCTGTTTGCCAGGCCCTCTAGCAGCAAGTCACAGTTGTGCAGGTCTGAGATGGCATTAAGTCTGAATGTGTGACTGATCTGAAACTATTCTAACTTTATTAACGGCATAACATTAACAGACTTAACATGTTTTAAAGATAACCTGTAACAGTGCCCTAAAGTGCCACAAAGGGCAGGGGTGAAGGGATTTCTGTAGACTTATTTTTTGAGCTGACTGAATTAGAAACTCTTAGGAAACAGACACAAGAATGTGCCCATGCTTCAAACCTGACCTGATCTGGATCCTCTGCAGCACTCCTGATGCTGTAAACATGGTAAACTACCAGGCAAAAGAGAGATGAGTATTTTAACCTGTAGGAAACAGAAGTGCTGCAAGATCGTAATGGAAGGAGACTTTTCTTGCCATAGTTGAATGATTCCAGGGTGCTTCCCCCTGGCCATTTTTCTTTCAAAGTACATTGGCTTTAAAAAAAAAACCTGATGGAAACAGATCATGACAGGAGATGTAATGAGTGCTCCTGCAAATGTGTGCTTGGGTTGGTGCAGGGGGAGCTAAGCAGAGCATTAGCATCCCCCTTCCACAGTGAAGGGCACATGCTGACCGATTCATCTCCCTGTGGCCCTGAATGCGTGGGTGCCCTATTGTGTGGGAAAAGCAGGTGAGGAAGGGAAGAGCCACATGCAGCTATCATACCTAGAATACCTGAGGGTTGGAGAAGCCACAGGACCTCTTCTACCTGCCTCCAGCCCTGGTTGTGGGTTTCAGATCTCTCCCCTTCTATCACCTTTCCCCTGCTGGCCTGAGGGCTCGAGCTGTGAGGAGCAGCTGCAGAGAGGGCTGGGCAGGCCTGGAGATGGTGGGCAACCACCCTTTTCCAGCACTTGTTCTTGGACTTCAGGGAGCGGGTTGAGAGCAGGAGCACCTGGAGCAGGGGGTGGGGATGAGGCCACTATCCCAGCCCTGTCCAACCCTCTGTGCAGCTGCTCCCATCACTGTATCCCTCAGGCAAGTGGGGAAAAGTGGAAGGAGAAGGAACTGAGATCAGGCATCTTGTGCAGCTGCTTCTCACAGGCCCCAGCTGGATCGGGGCGTGAGTGATCCTGAGGCTTCCCCCACCCCTGAGTCAGCTGGAGACAGCTGTAGTAGTGGGTTTTCTGTTCCTTGCCAGTGCCCTGGGTGTCTCTTGCAGTCTGGGAGGAGGGACCTCCCCACCACTGGTGCTATCCATAGCCAAGGTGGGCACCTCAAGTTTCTGTTTCTCCATGCATCTGCCCCTCCTACCTAGAGGCAACCCCTGCTGGAGAGTGTGGGAGAGGAGGGGGTACTGGCACTGGGCATGAAGGGTTGCTGAGCTCTAGGGAGAGAAGTCTACCTGCTTCAGGGACTCCAAAAAATGTCTGGCAAGTGCTGCCATTGTCCACTTTGCCCATGGCAGGTTGGAGGGGTAGGGGGCACTGGTGGCATCTCCTGCACCCCCTTTTCACCTTCATAGATTCATAGATATTGGGGTCAGAAGGGACCTCAGTAGGTCATCAAGTCCGACCCCCTGCCCTGGGCAGGAAAGAATGCTGGGGTCAGACAACCCCAGCCCAGGTGCATGTCTAACTTCCTTTTAAAGACCTCCAAGGTAGGGGAGAGCACCACCTCACTTGGAAGCCCATTCCAGGTTCTAGCGACCCTTACTGTGAAGTTCTTCCTAATGTCCAATCTAAATCTGCTCTCTGTCAATTTGTGGCCATTGTTCTTAGTTACTCCAGGCAGCCACAAGATCACCTCTCAGCCTTCTTTGCACAGGCTGAAGAGATCTAGGTCCCTCAGTCTCTCCTCATAGGGCCTTGCCAGCAGGCCTCTAACCATACGAGTGGCCTCCTCTGGACCCTCTCGAGATTCTCCGCATCCCTCTTGAAGTGTGGCGCCCTAAACTGGATGCAGTACTCCAACTGCAGCCTGACCAGTGCTGCATAGAGTGGAAGCATCACCTCCCTGGACCTGTTCATTATGCATCTGCTAATGCAGGATAAAGTACGGTTAGCCTTGTTGATCAATTCATTACATTGACAACTCATGTTCATCTTGGAGTCAACTATGACTCCAAGATCCCTTCCTGCTGCTGTGCTGCTGAGGAGGTCATCCCCCAGCCTGTAAATGTGTTGGCGGTTCTTTTTGCCCAGGTGCAGCACTTTGCATTTGTCTTTGTTAAATTGCATCCTATTTCATTCTGCCCATTTTTCCAACCTGTCCAGATCTGCCTGGATCCATTCCCTACCCTCTGGTGTGCTAACTTTGCTCCATAATTTGGTATCATCTGTGAACTTGGACAGGGTGCTCTCTATGCCCTCGTCCAAGTCACTGATGAATATATTGAATAGTACCGGTCCAAGGACCGAGCTTTGCAGGACCCCACTGCCCACATCTTTCCAGGTTGATATTGATCCATCCACCACCACTCTGGATGCAATCCCTAAGCCAATTTGACACCCACCTGACTGTGTAATCATTTACATCACAGTCTGTCAGTTTATTTATGAGAACAGAATGAGAGAATGTATCAAAGGCCTTCTTAAAGTCTAAGTAGACGACATCTACCTCCACTTGCATCTAAGCATGTTGTGACCTGGTCATAAAAAGAAACAAGGTTAGTCGGGCAGGATCTACCTTCAATGAATCAGTGCTGATTTCCTTTCAGCATTATTTCTCCTGCTGGGCTCCTACAAATCGGTCCTTGGCCCACTGGAAAAAAAATTTCTGGTCCACCACATCAGATAGTTTAATAGATTTCATAGACATTAGGGCTGGAAAGGACCTCAGAAGATCATTGAGTCCAGCCCCCTGCCCAAAGGGCAGGAAGTCAGCTGGGGTCATAGGATCCCAGCAAGATAAGCATC
>NW_005842352.1:935777-944941 GCF_000455745.1 Alligator sinensis
GCGGGCCTTAGGGCCCTTGACCACCTTGGTCCATGCCTCTGGCTGGACAGAGCGGGAGGTCCCGGAGTCCTCCTTTGGCCTGGAGGGAGACTGTGGTCTACCCTCCGCCTCCCGGGGGAGAAGGGCCTGGCAGTAGGAGTCTATCTCCTGCTCGCAGTCCATGATGGCATGCAGTCTCTGGACTGTGGCCTGGAGCTCCTCCAGCTGGCGCGCCAGAGACCCCAAAAGGGAATAGACCCCACAAGGGGAGGTAACCATGTGACCAGTTTGAGAAGCACTGATCTACATCACAGCCTGTTTATTTATGAGAACAGAATGAGATACTGTATTGAAGGCTTTCTTAAAGTCTAGGTAGATGACATCATCCCCACACATGCATGTGTACATGTGCGCATGGAAAGTTAGTGCGTGACATTTGTGTTCTGAATATTTTGCCAGGTATTTAGTTAATTAGCACATTCGGAAGTCGTTGAGGGGCAACTCCTTCTTACCATTTCTTAGGTCAAACCCAAATAAATATGTGAGTGGGTGTGTGGTAAGGGGAGAGCTTGGTGAAGGAAATTCCCTGGGCAGGGAGAATGGAACCTCAAGTTTATAGAATGGCATCTTAGATGTTGTTTTGTTTGCGACCAATTTCTGCCCAGCAGGGTTAAAAATGGCAGGATCTCTGTAGCAATGTAGCCACAGATCTTTTCCTTACTTGTGCCCCTGATACACTGAGCTCCACTATGCACAGAAGGTGCAGAAAGTACATGCAAAGTCCAGGAGGAGGGGTAGGATTTGCTGTTAATTTGCATAGCCTGAGAAAGGAAAGGGAAATTTGGGGGATTTGATTATGTTACTTGAACAATAAGGAAGAGCTAGTTTCAGGAGCTGTTTCAGGATCTCTTAGGAAGGACGTGCTGCAGTTCTGGATTTGATAGAGCTGGAAGAGTTTCTCTTCATCCATAGCAAAACAACTGTTTTATAGCTTTTGGCTCTTGACCAATTCGGCTTTGGTTGAAGTTATTTCACAGTTGAGAAAAGCGATCAAATTTTGTGGATAATAAGATTAAGAAGCAACTCTCCCAGTTGCAAACAGACCTCTCTCAGATTCAGCAGGGAAGCTGCAGTAGGTTGGGGCCCAAAAGGAAAACTAATTAAAATTAATCTTTTTTTTAGGAGGCAGCTTTGGTGGTGGGGGGGGGAGGGGAGGAGGATTCTTGTATTTACTGGGTTGAGCTCTGCCCTAGCCTTACTGTCAGCTTGGGAAGTGAAGAGGATATGCTACTAGTACCTTGGGGGGTTGGATTGATATTTCAAGAAACATTTCAAGCTGGTGATGTCCTTCAGCCCCTCCCTGTAAACTTCAGAATTTAAGTTTCTTTTTGGACTGGAGTCTGCACCCTGTAAACCCCCAGTTTATAAAAATGTGGACACAGGTGGTGGGTTCTTGGTGACTCCTCCCAGAAATACTTTAATAAAAGCAATTTGATGTGAAAGTGCTTTAATTAAAACACTCTTCAAAGCGCTCACCTCCCAAAGGTGAAAGATGCAAAAAAATTAAACAAACCAACCCTTCCCACACCCCTTCCTTCCTACTCCTCCCCCCCCCCCCCCCCCCCCCAAGACCTAGGGGTCATAAAGATAGTATTGATTAGAACAAATCTGAACATTGAATGTGGGAATTCAAGGCATGGGCAGAGTCAGAGCAGGGCTGCTCAACTTCCAAGCATTTGGGGGCTGCATGCTGCAATGGTCATGGGACCTGGGCCATACCACTGGGAGTTGCATGTTGTGTGAGCTCCTGGGATCCCCACTGTACCCAGCTCCTCTGCTGTTCCAGTCCCACTCTTATGCCCTCGCTGCCACCATGCAAGCCTCTCCCCCCCAGCAGAGCAGCATGAGCCCCCCACTTTGCTGCATGTTCTCCCTCCCCCTGCATCTGTGGGCAGGTGAGTGCAGTCCTTTTCCCCCTCACTGCTGTGCAAGAGAGCCCCTCTCTCTGCTGCTGGGCAACCAGAGCAAGCTCCCTACCCAAACCCCCACAGTGATGTTGCTGTGTGAGCAGCCCAAGCCTTCCTGCCACTTACCAGGCAGTGAATTTACCAGGCCTCCTCCAGACATGCTGCCCTGCCCCAAAGGCCCCTGCAGCAGTAATATGGGGAGTGATGGCTGGCCAGGAACCTGTGGGCTGCACATTAATTCCTCATGGGCCAGATGCAGCTTGCAGGCTGCCAGTTGCCCAGCCCTTGTCTAACATGATCGGTTGAGAAATAAGGGCCATGGAGAACTGTGTAAAGGGGAACCTGTTTCTTTAAGGGCCAGGAGACCTGGGGCTTACACACCCCGCTCATTTAGCTCAACCTGCTGCACCTGAGGGCTATTGAACTAGAAAACCCAGCAGTAGGGAGTTGGTTGGGAAGGAGGACAGATTCTTTCCTTGGAGAGCATACAGGCTATGAATGTCAGACATTAGGAAGGAGGAGGTTTTATACCCTGGGGAGCAAAGCTCTGCAAAGAATACCCCTGCCGTGAAGAAGGATAAAGTAGGAAGTATCAGGGAATGGAGGAAAGTTAGCTTCAACTGTTGTATATTGGATCCCTGAGCTGGAACCCAGTAGAGTAGGCAGACCAGGTTCCCCTCCCAACACAAACCAATAGGGGTGTGATCTCACCAAATGCACAGGTCATCACCTTAGACTCTGGCAAAGTCTGGAGGAGAGCAAGCTGGACAGTCTGCAATGCCTGGATTTCTCTGGGAGGAGAGCTCCAAAATGGCGAGTTGATTACTAGATGTAAATGCTAGCAAGGCAGAGGAGATATGAACCCTTAAACTTCCTGAAATACCTGTGTAACATTAGGGGAGCTGTGATACATTCCTTCTGCTAAGACAGAAGTGGCCAAAGCACTGTACTTTTGAAGTGTTACTGCCCCAGATCCTGAGCTGTGACTTAGAGGGTCTCAGCACAGCTTGTGGCTGGAGGTTCCTAAGTAGCCGTGATTCTTAGCCGTTCTCTGCTACTTTGGTCTCTGTTGCACAGGGTAAAGGATCTTGACATTTTCAAGGGCTGTTATGACAACCATAGATCACCAGGGATCCATATCCTTTCCTTCCATTGCACTCCTTCTGTTGTCTGGATAAAAGATGATTCTGTGCCACCTGGGGATTCCCCCAACCTTGGAATGATTTCTCATGGGCTGGTTAAGATACCTTTGGGGCAGCTTTGTCTTTACTAAGTGACAACAGCCTGCACTAATACAGCTTGATGCCTATAATTGTTATGCCAGTGTTCCTGGCTTAGGAGCAGAAGCTGTCTTATTGATGGTCCTACGTCATAGATTCCATATATAAGAGGAGTTCAGCAGTGAGCTACGAAGAGTGATACATGGCTGCCTTTGCTGCAGGAGTGAAACTACCCAAATTAAATGTGGAAATTAAGTCCTTGAGGCAGAACACACTGTAAAAATGTCTCCAGCTCTCACTTTGCAAAGCTGCAAACATGATAGCTCTCACAAAGACTGTTGTGATCTTGCCCTATTTCTCCGTAGAGCTTTAATAACTGAGTACTGTACTGCTCTCTTACTTTCACATTTATACCACAGTACATTTCCTAGCCAAGTTGGGGGAATGATTCACAGCCAACAACTGGCGCAGTGAATTTCACCCATTTTTTCCCTTTTGCAAATTACCTGTAAATGGCCTTCGTTTTTACAGGTCTGTTCACTATTCAAAATTATTCAATGAATAATTTATGCAAACTTATGGATAGCCTTTGAATTGCTTGTAGATGCTCCATGGTGACCGTTGCTCTGTAAGCAACTCATTATGACCGGTAAACGCTCAGTGTAGTACTGGTCTCACAGGACACCTGAGGCCTGTGCATGCCAACTGGATAATTCCTTAAGCCAGAGCTGTCCAAACTTTTCATGTTGGTGACACACTTTTTAGACATGCATCATTTCGCGACACAGTAATTCAGTTTTACTAGCAAGCTGGAGGTTAAACTAACCCCTTATAAGAGATACGGACACATACATAAATTGTAATAACGAAATGTATGGGGACACAACATATCTCATGAAAACCTTTCATTTATATTTTTAAAAATATATGATTTGTAAGATAATAACATACACTGTTGTCATTTATGAGTAACAGTATGTAAGTATGTGCAAGAATTAAAAAAAGTTGAATAACACCAATAACTACTTACCATTTTAATGGGATGTATGAGGTTGATGGGATGAACACAGTTTCTGAATATTTGGTGGAATATTAGATAAAGACACTCGCATTTCATCATCAAGCATTTTTAAGCTTCCACGTTTCAGTGTCTTTAAGTTTGCCATCGTTGCAAAGGATACTTCACAAATGTATGTAGTAGAAAACTGCAGAAGAATTTTTAACGCTTTTTTAGCTATGTTTGGATGCATTTTTGAAATGCGAATCCAAAAACTGTCTAAGTCACCCACTTCATACATCATTAACAGATTTCGATCATTTTTTATGTCAGCTAATTCTTCTTCTTCAATAAGTGAAAAGTTCCTCGTTGCAGTTGAAAGAAATGGATTTCTGATCCAATCATAGTCTTGGATTTCAACATTTGGGAAGTAATGCTGAACTTTCTCTCCGAGCAATGTTAAATGGTCAACAATTAGCGAGCTGATATCACATTTTAGCTCGCACTCAGCAGTTTTGGAAAACATTTCAAAATTTCCTTCTTTCACTTTCCTTTTCCAAATTGCTATTTTGTCTCTCATAGCACAAATTTTATCTACCGCTGTTAAGATATTTTCTCCTTTTCCTTGCATACTGGTGTTTATTTTATTCAAATGTTCAAATATGTCAGCAAGATATGCCAATTTTGTGCACCAAAGTTTGTTTTGAATTAGATTGCAGAATTCAGTTTGCTGATTTTCCACAAAAAGTTTAAGCATCATTTCCCTCAATTCGTATACACGACAAAGCACTCGACCTCGTGAGAGCCAACGAACTTCTGTGTGTAGTAGAAGCTTTTTAAACCTTGCCCCCATTTCTTCACAAATATGAGCAAATAATCTTGATTGAAGAGGTCTACTTTTAATGTAATTGACCATTTGAACCACTTTGTCCAAAACTTTTCTTAATTCATTTCCAATGGTTTGCGCGACTAGTGCTTCGCGATGTAAAAAGCAATGAGTAATTATAATATTTTCATTCTCTTTCTTTGCTAAAGCTATAAAACCTTTTGTTGAACCAACCATTGAGGGCGCGCCATCTGTGCATATTCCTACACAATTTAACCATTGCAAATTATTTTCCTTCATGAAGCAATCTAAAGTTATAAATATATCTTCACCTCTAGTTCTCATTGGAAGTTCTAGACAATACAAGAATTGCTCAATAATTCTGTCAGTATGAATGAAACGTACAAAAACCAATAATTGTGCTAACCCACTGACATCTGTTGCTTCGTCTAATTGCAATGTAAAGATCATATTATCGTCTTGAAAAATATCCTTCATTTGCTGCTTAATGTCATCAGACATGTCTTGAATACGTCTTCCAATCGTGTTATCTGCCAAAGGGATTTTATTAACTTCTATCTCAAATTCGGGCCCAAACATTGTTCAAACAATAGCACAGCAAGATTCCTTTATGGTGGTTTCGGCAATAGTGTGTGGGTCCTTGTTTTTGGCAATTATTTGAGCAACCAAGTAACTTGCCTTTTGAGCTTTCTCTGATGTCTTCATTCTCTTTGTGAATGATGCAGACTGCTTCTTTATAGATTTTGAAAGCTCAATAAAGTATTCTACTGGTTTTTCTGACAAATGACTGTGCTTTGAGGTAAAATGACGCTTTAATTTATTTGGTACCATACTTTCATTTGCAAGTATATCCCCACAAACTAAACACTGAGGACAAGGATTGTTTTCATTACCAGAAAATGTGAACCCCAGTTTCATATAATCTTTATTGTATAAACGAGGCTTGGAAATTTTTCCTTTACACTTCTTATGTACTAGTACAGACCGTTCAACAGCTGATTCTTGCGTAGTTTCCTCTATAGCGGCTACATTTTGTTCATCGCAAACGTCATCTTCACCAGGTTTTCTTTTCTTAATTAGAAACATATCCATTTTATGGGTAATTCAACTACAATTTAATGAATAAATCTATGCAAATTTATTTTTAGGTTTTAGCATTAACTAAATATGAAAATAACAGGACTGTTTTTAGCGCTTATCTTTCTCTGTTTTTTCTTATGAAAATAACAGCACCTGCGCTCCACTCCCACAGTGATAAAGTGAGATAAAGATAGGAATCAGGACCAGGAGAAAATGTGAAAAATAAACAAAATTAACTAAAGTATTTACAATACATATTAGGACACATAGGTCCAGGTAGGAGCTCAGCTGCAAAAACACATGAAGTAGAGAAGCAAAAGTCCAACAAAAATGGTGTAAATATATATGTCTCACTACAAGGCTATATTGCTGCAAATATTTGCAACGCCTATGTCCAGAGTCCAGTTCCAGCACTCTCCGGTGGTACACTGCCGGTGGGTGGTCAATCCACAATTACAGCAGAGTAAAAATAAAAATAAATGGCAGAAATCAAATTATAAGTGCCACGTGGTGAGTGGCTTGCTGTTTGCCACATTGGGTTTGGGAGGGTGGCCTACCTTCAGCCAGCAGCAGGTGGGTTGACTGGGTGACAGCCTGCAGCTGCGCTCGCCCGGGTGATTGGGAGCACGCTGATTCCGAGGCTTCTGGCCTCCACTGAGCTCCGTTCCGATTGGCCAAGATGGCGGGCGGCCCGCTCGGTGCAGTCCCAGTCCAGGACCTCCAGGGGACTGATCCGCTCAGCACAGTTGAGAGTTGGGGGTGGTGTAACTCACAACTAATTGCTCCGTTAATTGCTCTGTTAAAGGAGTCTCCAACGAGAATTCCGAATTCTCCACACTCCTCGCCGTACCGCTCCGACACTGCCAATCACATGCGTCCTACGTCAAGACGCCACACGATCCTAAAGCAGCTAATGTTAAAGCAGCTAAGCCTTAGCTGCTAAGGCTTAGCTGCTTTAACATTAGCTGCTTTAGGAAGTTCCGGAGGAGGGGCCAAGGGAAGCAGACGCGAGTAAGGGAGCTCCGCGGTGCCCTTCCGCAAAATTTTCTGCATTTCGCACGACACACCTACACACTGCCGCCGACACACTAATGTGTCGTGGCACACAGTTTGGAAAGCTCTGCCTTAAGCCCTTGAAATCCTTCAGGGTGGCCATGTGAATACTTCTGGAATTAGTAGTTCTGTGGCTACCCACTGTAGTACTAGTGTACTTGCAATGTTCCTTTTTTTACGAACATCCTTGCAAATGAAAATGCAAACACAATAAAGACACAACAAATGGAAACAATTATCAATGCAAATAAAGTAAATTCATAGCTTGAATTCAAAGGAACGTTCATGAGTACTCTTTGGTAGTTTTTGCAAAATTCTGTTTTGAAGCATACTATGGTGTATTGTAAGGACTAAACTGCACTTCTGAAAAATAAGTGGACAAAGTAAATGATGTGCTGTGATATCCTTGACTGGTCTTTTATTGTTTGTTTGCTTATTCACTAATTTGCAAGGTCTGCTAATTTGCAGTAGGCCTCCCAGTCATTAGTATGAATTAATAAGGTTCTACTATATCACATAGACAGGCAAGTCAATAAGAAAAAGAAACATCTCACATCTGCAGAGTAAAGTAGCATGGATGTTCTTCCATTGTTTAGCACTGCACTCCTCTCAAAACTTAAATATTGATTTCTTTTTAAAGCCCATCAGTTCAAAAACACTACTTAAAAAATAATAATTTGGAATTCATTGTTTTGGATATAAAAGAACTCATTCCTGAAAAGGAAATGGCTGTCTTTACAATCTTTAGTGAAGGTGATCTTTGGTTATTGTTTGTTTGAATACTGCTTTTGTGGGTCCTTTATCATTTTTATTGTGGATAAAAAATGTCAGCTGTGTAGCATCTGCACAATGTTTGCTGAAAATTAAGTTGGTTTAAAGCATTATATTTCAGATCTGTCATAAAGATTTCATGACAATGTTCCTTTATTTTAACCGATAGTCTCTCTTATTCAAGACAACAGTGACATTTGCTTTGTCTGCTTTGATAACCTTAAATACTGTGCTTTAGAAAAAACCCTGGAAGATATAGATTCTGCAGTTTCCTGACTTGAGATCCTAAAGCATTCAATTTTTAAAAAGCAAAAAAAGCAGTCAGTATTATTTCCTTATCAAATTTTATCTGACAAGTTAAATGTTCGTGGCCAATGTTTCTTCAGGTGGCAGAACATAAAAGCCATTACTACTCAACAGTTTTTCAGCCATTTAGAAAGGGGAAAATGGATGAACCTGTGTTTAAAGGTGTAGCACTGGGGGTCAGCGGATTTGAATGTTATCCTTAGGTCTTCCACAGATTTATTTTGAGACTTTTGAAAAGTCACTTGTACTTCCCTGTGCTATTGTTCTAATTCTTGCATGGAAGATAATGTGTACGTGCAAAATTCTAGGCCAGTGTTTTGAGCAAGATGTCATTTAATACATCAGTTACTGTCTTCCAATTAATATTCTATGGTTTCTTACTGCACGTAGATATGTTTGATTCATCCATCCATCCCTAACTTTTTGATAGGGATGAGTAATGATTCTGGAAGAATATTCTGCACTCCTTTTATTCCAAAGGAAAACAGAGAGAGGCTGGAAAAATTGTAACCCACAAACAGAGCTTTTCTTTGACTGGTCAAGTTACTGTTTTACATAGTATAAAAATACTGATGGCAATACATACAGTTTAAATCTTAAAACTGTTCAAAAATCTTTCATTGCAGATTGTGCTGCTGAGATTAGTGACAGCGAAGGTTATCATCTTTTTGGAGATCATCCGTTTTTCTATCTGTCAGTTGTTTTTCTTTCCTCATTGATGCCTTGTTTTTTGCCTCTCATTTTCTGTCTCCTGTTATTTTGTAATATATTGATGCATATTTTCATACTGAAAATTGCTAATGTAACATAAAAATCAGCTCAGGTAGGATTTCATTTTCCATTTAGGGATAGCTTTATTATATTTTACTTTCTGGATGATTAAGAAAAATCTCAAATGATTTCCTCTCAGGAATTATTAAGACCAGCAGGGCAGAATCTTTCCC
>NW_005842352.1:944972-951877 GCF_000455745.1 Alligator sinensis
TTCCCCTATTTTAACCCAGGGCAAAATAGCTGTTGGCCTACACAAGCTTTACTAGTGGGATTTTTGTTTGTGCTGGTAAAACCTTTGTACAGATACAGTTACACCAATCTGAAGTATGGGTATTGCTTAGTTTGGTGCCTAAATTGGAGTACTCTACATCAGTATAAACACTTTTATACTGGTACAAACCTGAACATGCTGGAGGATTTTACTGCTTTGGAGTTGCAACAGGTATGACATTTTTGTTTCGGTGAGGCATAACTGATATTCTTAGACATGAGTTTTTTCTTAATTCTTAGATGCAGCAGAGACATTTCATCAATTCAGGGCTTCTCCCTCTTTTTATGTTGTTTATCTTGGGTACTTCTGTAGGACCTCCATCATTGTAATAGTCGAGTACTGGACCATTTTTAATGAGGCTATTCTAACAACACTTCTATAAAGTCAGGAAGTGTTATTACCATTTTATAGATGGAGAATCAGGGACATTGAGGGACAGACATTCAAAAAGCCTGAGCCTGAATTGATTCAGTCTTTGCAGGTTAGTCTAACCTGAAAAGCTTGAACTGATTTGGAGATGGATAGACATTCCTTTTTCATTCCAGAAATGCAGGCACATGCCTGCAGTGGCTCAGGCTAGAAGCTGGGGTGGAGGGGAGTGCTGGAGCAACCCTCCCTTCCCTTCCACAGGGCTGAGCTGATGGGAGCATAAGGCCCTAAGTGGACATTCTCCTATCTGCCATACACAGCATTAGCTAGCATACCACATGCTGGCTACGGCCCGTGCTATGGGAGAGAGGATGAAGGGATCTCTACTTAGGCAGTGAGTGGTGAGAGTTGGGGAGAGTGGGCACGGGGAAGCCAGGCAGACCTTGCTGTGCCTGCAAGTCTCTGCCGGAGCTCCAGCCAGGGAGCAGATGGGAGGGGCCAGCTCTGCTGTGGAGCAGAGAGCCCTGCCTACCCCAGAGATGATGCTGGGGTGTCTGGTTTAGCTTAAACCAGGAAGGGGTCTGGGACAGACGTTGCATAAACCAGTTTGAGCCAAATCAGTTAAGTCTGATACTAAATTCAGTCAGGTTTATCTCAAACCAGTTTCAGTCATTTTCAAACTGGTTTATATGCACTGAACATCTGTTTGTTATAGGTTTAAACCATTTTCTGATCACTTCAGCTAGGGACAGACATTACACAAACCAGTTTAAGTGATGTATCTGAGTTCATACAGAATATGTCTGCACTGTATACCTGGGGCTTTTGAGGAGGGAAACACTAGAAAATGCTCTGCCTACCTGCTTCTGCTTATGTGCCAAAACCAGGAATACATTGGTGAAGCTATACTGGGGGTACGCCCTGAGGATACTCTTTACATCTCTATCTTGGATGTGTTTGAGACCTGCTCCATGAGATTCCCTTGGAGCAGCTTCACTGCTGCCTTCTTTGGTTTGGTGCGGGTTGGGGAGTGTGCTAGATATCACAAGAGTGTGGGTGGTGCAGTGTAGACATACCCTCAGAATTCATGGAGCAGGGAGCTGAATCCAGACATCCCAAATCAAAGGTGTGTCTTCTAACCATTGGACCATCCTTCCTGCCTTGGAAGGACTTGCCATACAGCTCTTTAGAAATATGTAGGGACCTATCAAAATCACAGTGAGACAAAGGGATTTCTGCGGGCCACTTGCAGCACGTGGAGCTGATTTCATGGTCTTTTCATGGTGACCCACCCCCTCATCACTGATTGGCTGAGGGCCCTCAGTGGCCCTGCCCCTCACTGCTGATTGAACCTAACAACAAATTCATCATCTTGTGTGCTTGGTGGATTAAAGCTTGCCGAGTTTCAAACCAGATTAGGAGCTCCATGAATTGGATCACGTTTTCAGCCCCAAACTTAACTTGATCTTCAATGTTGCTTTGTCTTAAGAGATCACATAGGGTGCATCTATGTGCTGTTTAATGCACATTAGCCTATTTTAATGTGCATTAAAGCATCATTGAAAAAAAATGCTATTTAGTTAATACACATTAAAATAGGCTAATGTGTATTAAGCATCACTTAAAAACCATGGGGGTTTATAGATGTACTATGGGAGGCGGGAGTGGAGGGGGCACTTTAGTGGCTCTGAGACCCATGCTAATTAAAGCTCCCAGAGTGTCATCTGTATCAGTGTCCCCACACTGAAAAATGGCCGTGGGGATGCTTTAACTAAAGCTCATTCAACGAGCTAATACGCATTTTCCTAGTACCTCACAATGGAGGGCATTTATACATGTACCTGTCTGCTTTGACGTGCCAGAAATCCAGTGTGTTGGAGCAGACTTGATTAATTGAGTCTGTGGAGCACGTGAGCTGACACAGCCGGTGCTGTCACATACGTTTGTATAAACGGCAAAATGCGTGTCAGTACCCAGAAAATGGCAGTGGTACATTTTTGAACTAAAACGCCTTTCTTTGTGTTTTAGTTCAAAAGCGCACTGCTGCCATTTTCTCTGCACTGACGTGCGTTTCACTATTTATGCAAATGCATGTGTTACAGCAACGGTTGCTTCTAAACATGTCTGGCACTGCAGTGCATGAATGTGTACAAATGCCCTGAGGTACTAGATTTTAATACACATTAACATGTTAGTGAATGTGTAAATGCACTCATAGTTTAAGCATAGCATGCCAGGTGTGATGTCAAACTCTTCTCTCATAAATTGCCAGTAGTACTTCATATCATTTGCATGGTAACAAACTGTTAAACCACAAATACCACCTTGTGAGCATTGGCTCCGGTGGAAGCAACACAGTTGCATGTAAATCCCTGCTTTGATTGTTGATGATGGACTCCCTGTATCAAAGCTTACAGCTTGGACAACATTTGAACGTTTTTTTAAAGGAGGAAACCAGGCTATCCACATCAGGATAATGTGTGCACCAGATGTTCCTTACTACAGACAGGATGGCCACATCCAGACATGTAGGCACATGCATTTTGTGACACCACAAACTGCATAAGTGGAGTATTAAAACATGGCCCTGCAACGTGGGGACAAAATTTACTACCGTGATTTCTTGGTAGCGAAAAAGAGCAGCACAGAGCATGTGAAAATAGCATGCACCAGAACAGATAGATAGGTCCTCCAGTGTGATGCTCTGGCTGCCAGCCAGAACATCTCTACTGCTCCATTCGTTCCTCTGCTGCTCAAGACAATGTGTCTTGCAACCAAGCACATGTGCAACAGTGTGTAGTGAGGGACAAAGTAGCAGCACAAATTTGTGGCGCTGCTATTTGTCCCACTGCAAGCGCATGCCCCAATATGTCTGCATGTGACTGATGTGTGCATTGCATATTACATGAATTGCATTGGGCATCATTCCATTGAGCACACCAGAGAAAGCTTTGCGCATGTACATTGCATTATCAGACAGCAACACTGAAATCTTGTTAAATTCTAAGGGGTAGTTTTTACTGTGGCCCTCACTACATCTTGGGCCACAGTAGAAAAATTGACAGACATGAGGTGAAATGGTTCTGTTTGAAAAACAAGCAGGTCGCAGTCTGTCCAGCTCCCAGATACAAATAAAATGTGCAGAACATAGTCATCTTGGGCATCTGTTGCTTCATCTGCTACAGTTGAGATTGATTCATATTCCGCCAATGCAGATTTGCAGCAATTACTCCTGGTAGATAATCTTGGCAAAGCTTGTTCTCATGTGGGAAACTGTCAGGGTTTGGCATGCATTTGTTCAAATAGTCCTTTAATTTAGGGTTATCAATTTTCAACAGAGGAATGTTGGTGGTCATGAATGCCTCCACTAGTGCAAATATAGCCTCTTGTCAAACTGCTTTCAATTGTTCTTTTAAAGACTGAGGACATCGTCGCTTGTTTCTTGCTCTGACTTCAGCCTCTGGAGTAGTCTTTTGCTTTATATGTGATTCAGACTCTAATTGCTGATCAGTGCCGTTTTTCCTCAACACATCCAGAATTGCATTGCACAATGAACAAAACAATTTACCATGTGCAAGGTTCCTACAGGGAATTGCCTTGCATGATCCTGAGCTGAAATGTATTTAGCTTTCTTGGATTTCTTTTTACTCATCATCTTCAGACAGCAATATTGCTGCAGTATTGCATCTGGCTTCTTAAAAGATGGCACGCAGTTTAAAAAGGGCCCCAGAATGGCAGAAGCGGCACTTGGGTCCCGTTTCTGGTGCGAGACACGTGGGTGAAAGCCTGCTGTGCCCCCGTGAGCCCAGGGACCTCCCAGGAGAGACCCCCAGGACTCGCAATGAGCCCCAGCCTGCCCATAGGTAAGCAGGGGCCTGTAGTGGGAGGGATGTAGCCAGCAGGGAGGCAGCTGAGTGGAGCGGAGGAAGGTCACGCCCGCCACTCCTGGCTCCTACTTTGCCCAGCCCCACAGGGAGCCATGTGACTGGAGCCTCACGAACAGGATGCGCAAACAGGCATGCTTCTGGGCCTGGTGTACGAGTTTAGCATGGGAGTTCACATAGAAGGGCGAACAGGAGGGCCTGAGCCCCTGCCAGTGAGCCCTAGGGAAGTCAGTCCCATCAGTAACTGGCCTACCAGTGGCACGATGTGGATGGGGACATGCTGCACCCCAGGTGTCCCCTCGGAGTCTGCAGCCTCCCCCCTGGTACCTTGGAGGCCTCCACCCAGACGAAGCCCATAGTTCTGGGTTCCATGCAGATGGAGCCTCTGGCTTTCGGCTGGAGGGGCTGTCTGGCACGTTTCCAGGCTCATGGGACCAGGAGCATGGCCACCACCCCTTGCGAAGTTTGCTCTACTTCGGAGTCTCTGGGGTGCCAGACAGAGGAGCTCCAGGCCACAGTCCAGAGACGGAGTGCCATCAGGGATGGTGAACGGGAGATCGAGTCCTACTGCCAGGCCCTTCATCCCCTGAAGGTGGAGGGTAGACCAAGGTCACCTCCCAGGACAAGGGAGGACTCGGGGATCTCCCATACTGTCAGCCAGGGGGTTGGTCCAAGGTGGTCAAGGGCCCTAAGGCCCACCGCACCATGGTCCCCTCCCCTCTGGGGCTTTCCAACAGGTACAAACCTCTTGCAGCTGCAGTTGAGCCTGCAGAGATGCCAGCTCCTGCAGGCAAGGGAGGATCACCCACCCCTACTCTTGCTAAGACGAAATGCAGAGTGGTCATTGTGGGAGACTCCCTCCTGAGGGGGAGTGAGGGGGCAATCTGCAGCCCCGACCCCCTATCCCGGGAGGTCTGCTACTTCCTGGGGGCCCACATCAAGAACATAGCAGAGAGGATCCCAAAGATTTTCTGGCCCTCTGACCACTACTCTATGCTCCTCATCCATGTGGGCACAAATGCTCAGAGCAATCCCAGCCGGGTCATGAGAGACTACAGGGCTCTGGAAGTGGGGTTTGGGGGCACAGGTGGTCTTTTTCTTGCTCATCCAAGTTGTGGGACATGGGCTGAGGAGGGAGAGATGGGTTGAGGTAGTCAACCAAAGACTGTGGTGCTGGTGTCATCATGAAGGCTTCAGCTTCCACGATCACAGTCTGCTCTTTGGTGAGAGAGGCAGTGGTCTGCTGGGGAGAGATGACCTCCACCCCACTCTGCTGGGGAGGAGGCTCTTCTCAGCCAGACTGGCTAACCTGCTCGACTGGGCTTTAAACTAAGCCCGCCGGAGGTTGGGGGGATTATTACCACTGCTAGCCCACTGGGCAACCCTTGTAAATCCAGAAGGCTAAGGCACTTAAGAGAACCCACCCTTATCCTAGCCCCGGAACGATCTGTAGGGCAGGCAAGGGCCCCCAGTGGGACACTTGCTTGCCTGTACACCAATACCAGGAGCTTCAGGAATAAACAGGAGGGAACTGGTTCTCCTGCTAAACAAGAATGTTTATGACCTCATAGGGATAATGGAGACCTGGTGGGACTCCACCTATGACTGGGCCACAGGTATAGATGGCTATACCCTGTACAGGTGTGATCATGCAGATAAAAGGTGTGGGGGTGTAGCCCTCTATGTCAGGGACAGTTACATGTCCCTCCAAATTGATATTGACACCCAGGAAAGATGACTGGAGTCTCTCTGGGTCCAAATACATGGGGAACGTGGCTCAGGAGACATCATGGTAGGAATCTTTTGCAAACCTAACCAGAAACAAGAGCTGGACCAGGAATTCACCAGGGAACTGGCTGAGGCTGCACGCTCTTGGTGCATGGTTGTCATGGTAGACTTCAACTACCTGGACATCTCATGGGAAGAGCACTCAGCCAAATCCGATTGATCACAAAGCTTCCTCAAGTGTGTGGATGAGCTCTACCTGACTCAAGAAGTCTATGGGCTGACGAGAGGTAAAGCGTTGTTGGACCTGGTACTGGCCAAAGGGGATGATATAGTCAGTGACCTAAGAATCCATGAAAAGCTGGGTGATAGTGACCACAAGCTGATCATCTTTACTATCCATTGCAAAGCTAGCAAGTCAGTCAGCAATACTGAAGTCCTTGACTTCAGGAAAGCTGATTCTGACAAGCTCAGGAGACTCATTGTTAAGGCCCTAAGGGACAATGACTCGACTGGAAGAGGAGTCTAAGAGGAGTGGTTGCTCCTCAAGGGAGCGATCCTGACAGCACAAGGGATGGCCATCCCATCTTGGAGGAAGGGTAGCAAAAAGGCTCAGCAACCCTCTTGGCTCAGCAGGGAACTTGAGGACCTCCTATGCCTCAAAAGAGAGACTTATAAATGATGGAAGGCAGGAATTACCACCAAGGAGAAGTACTGAGCACTGGTCTGTACCTGCAGGGAGCAGATCAGGAAAGCCAAGGCTGCAACCAAGCTCCATCTGGCTTCACATATCAAAGATCACAAAAAGTCCTTTTTTAGATATATAGGGAGTCAGAAAAAAAGCAAGGTTAACATTGGACTCCTGCT
>NW_005842352.1:951887-954059 GCF_000455745.1 Alligator sinensis
AGCGGATAACCGACACCCAGGAAAAGGCCAACCTGCTTAATGGATACTTCATGTCGGTCTTTCATCAGTCCAATGGGACTGCCCTGCCTAGCTGGATGCGGGATGGCCAGGGTGAGGGCGTATTTATACCCAGCATCGGTGTTGATCTCGTAAAGGATCACCTTGAGAGGCTGGACACCTTCAAGTCAGCTGTCCTGACAGATTACACCGCAGGGTACTCAAGGAGCTGGCAGGTGTCATAGTCCAACCATTGGAAAAAATATTTGAAAATTCGTGGCGCTCAGGTGAAGTACCTGAAGACTGGAAGAAGGCCAATGTGGTACCCATCTTCAAGAAAGGGCGGAAAGTAGATCCCAGGATTTACAGGACAATCAGCTTGACCTCAATCCCTGGTAAGATTCTCGAGGAAAATTATCAAAGAGACCTTGCTGGATAAGCTGGCTGAGGGCAACATCCTGAGGGATAGCCAGCATGGTTTTGTCATGAGTAGGTCTTGCCTGACCAATCGCATCTCCTTCTATGACTAGGTGACGTATCACCTGGACAAGGGAGAAGAGATTGATGTCATATACCTGGACTTTAAAAAAAGCCTTTGATCTGGTGTCCCATGACCTTCTCATGACAAAATTGGACAACTGTGGCCTCAGCTACACCACACTCTGATGGCTGGGAAATTGGCTCTGAGGTTGGACCCAGAGAGTAGTAGTTAATGGCAGCGAGTCATTATGGTGCTCTGTGACCAGTGGTGTCCCCCAAGGCTCTGTCCTTGGGTCAGTTCTCTTCAACATCTTTATCAACAGCTGTGGACATTGGTGTGCTTCTGACACCAATGTCCACATTAAGTTTGCCGATGACATGAACCTTTGGGGCATAGTGTCCACACCTGAGGACAGGCTAGTGATCCAGGCTGACTTGGATAAGCTTAGTAAGTGGGCGGACACAAACCTGATGGCATTCAATACTGATAAATGCAAGGTACTCCACCTTAGGGGGAAAAAAACCCTCAGCATACTTATAGGCTCAGCAGTGCTACGCTTGCTAGCACCACTGCTGAAAGAGACTGGGGGGTCATGATTGACCACAAAATGAACATGAGCCACCAATGCGATGTCACAGCTGGTAAAGCAAACAAAACCCTGGCTTGCATCTATAGATGCATCTCAAGTAAATCTCAGGATGTCATCCTCCCGCTGTACTTGGCCTTGGTGAAGCTGCAGCTGGAGTACTTCATCCAATTCTGGGCTTTGCAATTCAAGAAGGATGTCAAGAAGCTTGAGTGAGTCCAGAGGAGAGCCACGTGCATGATCAGAGGGCAAGAGAATAGGCCTTATGAAGAGAGGCCGAGAAACATGGGACTCTTCAGTCTGAAGAAGTGCAGCCTCAGGGGGGACCTGGTGGCTGCCTATAAGTACACAAAGGGCGTTCATCAGGATCTGGAAGAACGTCTGTTCACCAGAGTGCCCCAAGGAAAAACAAGGACCAATGGTCATAAACTCTTACAAAACCATTTTAGGCTGGACATAAGAAAAAATTTCTTTACTGTCCAAGCCCCCAAGACCTGGAATAGACTCCCTCCAGATGTGGTGCTGGCACCTACTCTGGACTCATTCAAGGAACGCTTGGATGCTTATGTTGCTGGGGTCCTTTGACCCTAGCTGACTTCCTGCCCCTGGCACAGGGGGCTGGACTTGATGATCTTTGAGGTCCCTTCCAGCCATAACATCTATGAAACCTATCTATCTATCTTTTGCTTTCTTGATTGTCACCTTCACCTAGTCTGTTGCTAGCTGAGATGCTCAGTAACTCTCTCAGACCATGTGCTTTGTGGCATAGGGATTGCCATGCTTGCTTTCTATTCTGGCATGCCACCCGGGGGGGGGCTGGGACATCCTCCCAGGTTTCTCCCGCCCCTGTCGTGGCGGATGCCCCGCCCGGTGGAGGGGCTGGGGGGTCCTCCTTGTCCCTTCCTGTCCCAGTTCCCCCCGGGGTGGCTAGCGTCTCAAGCGCTGGGGCCCCGTCAGGTGGAGCACCCGAACCCCCCGCTCCACCTCCCTCCACCCCTGCCCCAACCGAGGTGGTGGACCTGGAGGTGGCGACACCCAAGCAGCTTGGCCCGCCCCCTATGGGGGAGGTGCCAGCTACTCCCCAAAAAGCAAAGAACAAGAAGAAGAA
>NW_005842352.1:954249-954956 GCF_000455745.1 Alligator sinensis
TGCCTGCCCCCCGAGCAGCGGCAGGCAGGAGAGACGGCAGAGAGTCTTGCCACCCCACCGCCTGCTCCCCTGCCTGCCGAGGCCGATGAGGAGGAGGAGATGGAGTGCCTGCCCTCTGAGTGCCGCGAGCGGCCCCGGGAGTGGGACGACATCTGCCCCCCAAAGCGGATGGGGATCGATCTCCCTCAGACAGTCCTCGACCCAGATAGAGAGGGGGGCCTGCTAGGGAGCCTGGCCATTGACGGCACTTTCACCGGTCTCACCGGGAAGTCCCCTCCCAGGGTACAGCCCCACCGGTTCTCGGTCGGCAGTATCCACCTCCTTCTGGAGAAACCCCTCTGGGTGGCCCCCAGCTATGGAGGTCTCCTCGACCTCTTGGACCAGACCAAGGGTCAGAGGAATGTGGCCGAGAGTATCTGGCAATGGTGCCCGGACCCCGCGCAGTTTGCCCGTGCCGCGAGCGCCGTGGTGAGGCTTATGCGCCGAGACCCAGGCACGCGTCAGCATGCCTTCTGGCTCGAGAAGCTGGTGACCGGGTGAGGGAGGTGTGGGGCTGAGGCGGGCCCGCGGAATAGGGCAGGGCAACGCTAGGCCTTTCCCCTGTCTCCATGGTTTTTCTGCCCGGCATCTGTCACCTTCTCTCCCACCGGTACCCTGCCTACCCTTCCTCCCTCTTCTCCTGTTCATGGCAGTTACCACAATTGCCT
>NW_005842352.1:955060-955829 GCF_000455745.1 Alligator sinensis
GGCCGACTGGCACGCCGCCTGGAGAGGCCGCTTGTTCCTGAGCCATGGCACCAACCTCAGCGCAGGAGTGGCGACCCTCCTCTCGCTGCAGCTGCGGTACGACTCGACGGTGGCGCAAGAGGTTGTCCCCGGCCGGCTGCTGACTGTCCACATCACCCTGGCACACTAGAGCCTGCTCCTTGTCAACGTCTACGAGCCCCCGACCTCCTACGTGACACCAGCGAGAAGGACGACCTGCTCCTCGTGGGCAGGGACTTCAACTGTACTGTCGACGCGCTGCTAGACTGGACAGGGCTGGAACCGCACCTGCCTTCGGCCCGCAGGCTATGGACCTCGTCAACGTCTGGCGGGTCCTCCATGCTGATGCACGACAGTACACCTGGGCAAAGATGAGTGCCAGCGGGCTCGCCATGGCCCACCTTGACCACCTCTACATTGACCAGCACCACCTGCCATTACTGCGTGGCAGCAGCATCATTCCATCAGGCCTCTCGGACCACGCCTTGGTCTGCTGTGAGCTGAGCCTGCCTGGCAGAGCACGCACGCGGGCCCCTTACTGGTGCCTCAACGTCAGCCTGCTGCAGGACACCCACTTCAGGGACTGCTTTGCCCACCTCTGGAGGAGCTGGGAGGTGGCGCAAGCAGACTACCCCTCCTGGCGCCTGTGGTGGGACGTGGGGAAGGTCCAGATCCGGACGTTCTGCCAGCAGTATAGCCAGCTGGCAGCAAGCGAGCTCCGCCGCCGCCCCCAAGAGCTGGAGGAGGACGT
>NW_005842352.1:956334-957614 GCF_000455745.1 Alligator sinensis
GCGGGCCCAGCCTCCTCTGCGTCTCCCGCGAGAGCCTCGCCGAAGGGACCCTGCCGACCAGTTGCCGCCGGGCCGTGCTCACCCTGCTGCACAAGAAGGGGGACCTCGGCTGCCTGCAGAACTGGCGGGCCATCTCCCTCCTGTGCACCGACTACAAGATCCTGGCCAAGGTGCTGGCGAACTGTCTCCGCACCATCATGGCCTCCGTCATCGGGCCCGAGCAGAGCTACTGCGTGCCGGGCAGGACCATCCAGGACAACTTGTTCCTGCTGCGTGACCTGCTCACGGCTGCGGAGCTTTTTGGCCTGGACGTCGGTGTGCTCTCCCTGGACCAGGAGAAGGTCTTAGGCCGTGTCGACCACCGGGCCTGGGCGGCGGCATGGTCTCCCTGGGCCAGAAGGAGGCCTTCGATCGTGTCGCCCACCGGTACCTGCTTGGCACCCTCGAGGCCTTTGGCTTCGGGCCGCTCTTCACCGCGGTGCTCCGGGTCCTGTACCACGACGCCTCCAGCCTGCTCAAGGTGAATGGCGCGCTGTGCTCCCCGTTCTCCGTGCATCGCGGCATACGCCAGGGCTGCCCCCTGTCGGGCATGCTGTATGCCCTGGGCGTCGAACCGCTGCTGCACGCTCTGCGACGTCTCCTGGCCGGCCTTGCCCTGCCACCGGCGTCGGGCCCCGCCACCGGCCCCCTGCTCTGGCTGACGGCGTACGCGGACGACGTGACCGACTTCCTGGGCAGCCAGGAGGGGATGCGGGCCCAGAACGTGCGGACCCTGGTGGACTGCCAACGCGCGTATGAGCTCGCCGCCTTGGCCCGCATCAACTGGGGCAAGAGTGACGCCTTCTTGTTGGGGACGTGGGCCGGCACGCTGCCTCCGGACCTGCCGGGAGGCCTCGCATGGCGCCGGGAAGGCTTCAAAGCCCTGGGCGTGTTCCTGGGGCCGCTGGCCTTTGCGTCCTGCAACTGGGAGGACCTGGCGGAGGGAGTGGAGGCCCGCCTGCAGCGCTGGCACTGGCGCCTGCCTGCCCTCTCTTACTGCAGCCGGGTCCTTGTCGCCAACAACCTGGCGGCGGCCACCCTGTGGCACCGCTGCGCGGTGCTGGACCCTCCGCCGGAGCTCCTGGAGAGATTGCAGCAGCTCCTGGTCGACTTCCTGTGGGACGGACGCCACTGGCTCCCCCGAGCTGCCCTCTACCTGCCCACCAGGGAAGGGGGCCAAGGCCTGATCGACCTGGCCTGCCGGGTGGCCGCCTACTGGTTGCAAGCCCTCCCGCGGCTCC
>NW_005842352.1:957987-958347 GCF_000455745.1 Alligator sinensis
CCCCCTGAATGCCCATCTCCGGGCTCGCCGGCCCCTCCCTTCCACAGCCGCCACGCATGACGCCTTCCCACCGCTGCCCGTCATCCCAGAGGTACTCGGCGAGCTGGCCGAGTGGCCCAACATGCTGCTCAGGCTCCCGGTGCCCCCTAGCAGCAATACGGGCTGCCCTTTTGGCACCCTGCCCCGCAAGGGCCTCTACATGTGGGTGGTGCACACCTGGCATGCTCAGGTGCTGGCCGGATGCCCTGACACCATGTGGCGGCGGCGCCTGGCGCAGCCCGGGACCCCAGCGTGGCGCACACTGTATAAGGCGCCCACCGCCAAGAAGACCAGTGACCTGCAGTGGTGGCTTGTGGACCG
>NW_005842352.1:958717-984046 GCF_000455745.1 Alligator sinensis
GGATGGTGCCCACCTTCAAGGAATGCTGGGCCCTCAAGGGGGCGCTCTGCCGAGTCGAGGCGGGGCACCTGCTCCTCGCCCTGTAACACCCCCGGCTGCTCAAGCTGCGGCGATGCGTCCAGCGGGCCGAGGCCTTGGACTTTGCTTCACGTGGGGTGAGCCCTGAGGCCCCCCATGGGTGTCCCCGCTGGCAGAAATGTAAATATGTAAATAGACCTTTGGCTCGCTATGGTTTTTTTAATCTAGAGTGTACGGGCAGGCCTTGCAGGCCGGGAGCCCAGGACCATGTCCGTGAGGCCCAGGTGTTCAGGCCAACCTGTACATACTCTCTACTTGCCCCGATTTGTCACCCTCCCTGGAATAAACGCTTCTTAAAAGTCTTTCTTTCTTTCTTTTTTTTGGGGGGGGGGCAATTATGTGCAAAACCGTGGGAAATGCCATTTTTTGTTGTGATTGCAGAAACTGCCATTTTTCAAAGTTTCCACAAAAATCACGATATAAGTAGGCCCCTAGAAATATGGGCTTGGCAGGGTGAATGTAACATCCTAAAGCTGCTCATCACTCTGGGGTTGAGAATCCTTAATCACTATAAAATACATTTAAGGCAAATGGAGACCTAGTTGAATAGACTAAACACTCTTAATAGACTAAACCCTCTTTCAGTAAATTTTCTAGGTTCTGTTGCCACTGTATATGTGTGCATGAGAAAGATAAGTGAAATTTCAATTGCAAAATGCGAGGTATGATGTGAAGAATGGGGCTACATTTGAAGATTCATTTGTTGTGAAGCTGGCCTCCTGGTTCTGTCCCCAGGACATCTTGGAATAATCGTATTACCCAGTGACCTGAGAAAAAAGCTCATTTTCTGTTTGAGTCAGTTAGCCTGGTAACCTAACTGGAGAAGACAGAAAATAGGTGTTAGATAAACATTATTGAATTGTACAATCAAGATTTCATTCTACTCCTTTTCTACTCAGATACTGCATTTTCTGTTGCACTGCTTAGTATTAGTTCCCCTGTGTTAACCTTACTATATATTTTATCTATTTTGTTCTTTCTGCTGCATAGTTCTTCTATAAACTCGCTTTCTCTATGTCTGTTTCCCTGCTCCATTTTCTTATACCCATCCTACCATTTTGCCACAGAGTAAGTGCCCACTTTGTTAAAATGTAGCCTATCCAATTTGTAAAGGTCCCATCTGTTCTACTACAGTCCCAGTATCTCACAGGCTGGTGACCTTCCTGCAGTAGTTTTATAGGCTATGCATCTGTTATTGTTTACCGGGTCCTGAACATAATGTTGCTATGATAAAGCTGAACCCTGGTTGGGAATGAGTTTCTGCAATGTAATCTGAAGCTGTGCAAGTGAAACATTTGAAACATTTTTCCTCTATCATACCGATTCAAAATATTGCAGTAAAAATGGTCAGTAGCTGGGTTGTGTACTTTTGAAATTTATAGAAAATATATGCACAGATATTTGTTATCTTTAATTTAAACCTGATTTTTCCTACTCATGCTGGTATGTTTTAGCCTGGCTGGCACACATCCTGATGGGAATAAGAGCAGTATATATACTCTGGACTTGTTCACAGAAGGCATTTCTCTTGAAAGCTATTCTAATGGCTTCTATGGAAACTTATGTATGAGTAAACCTACCTTATTTTTGTTCTATGACGTATTCATTTTTACTGTGTTGCTTTTTGAGGCAAATAGACCTGAAAAGCATATGAACAAATTGTTGAGATTTGCCTTTGTTTTGTTTTGTTTTGTTTTAACCCTAGCTTTTTCTGGGCAAGTTGGAAATAAAGCCGCTAGATATTTTTACTTACTAAGTGAGTGTATGTATGTATATTTTCTTATATGTCTTTCCCATGTACCTTGATTATTTTTACAGAGTGGGAATATGGTTAACAGAAAACCTTGAAGTTAAGATTTTGGAATTATTTTTTTCTACTTGTGACACTGACACCTTGCGTGACCTTATTATTGTCACCGTCTCCTCGAATCACCACTTATTCAATCCTAAAATGCATACATTAAGTTACCTGGTGGGCTGCCAATGGTCATACAAGGCTTAACTAAAGTTTTGTAAAGTTCTTTAAGACTTTTCAGGCCTTTTAAAGTGAAAAGTAGTAACTTGAATAATTTTTAGCATTAATACTTATGATGTTGAACTTATTGGATGTGTGAGTATTAGAAAGGTTAGAGTAAGTGAAAGGTATTTTTGCTTGGTTCTGAGCTTTTGTATTTTTGTATTTGCTAGAATGCATAGGCTGAAGAAATTGTTTTTCAGGAATCTAACTGAAACTTTTTTCCTTGGCCAAGGACATTTTAACATTTCATATTAGCATGTTTTAGACAATGGATGACTTGAAGTCTGAGGTCATAAATTTTTTTAAGTAGCCATGCTGTATTGCATTTCTTTTTGATATGCGCTTAAATTTTCATTTACTATTATGTTGCTGGCTGAGGGCCGCTAGCTTTCCATCATGAGAAATGGTTGCTGAATGAGATTTGCTTCTTTCCCATCTCTGAAGAGATGTGCATTCTTAAAGCAGGTGCTTGGATCAGGAAGGGCGAGTAGATGGTTCTGTGGGAATACACTTAGCAAAGCAATGTCATAAATAGGTCCTGTGTCAGTGTTTGGTGTAATGTCTTGATATGTGTCATCATGAATTATATATTATTTTCAGATTTATCACTTCCACTGATGAGGGACACTGCTTCTTTGAGTGAGTTTTCTTCATGACTTAAAAGATTTACTGATGCATTGGAATTCCCTATATTGGAGGTTCAGATGAACTTTAGAAACTCAAGATAAGAACTATAAATCTGTTATAAACCGGGAAGCCATTTCTCAAGGTATATGTTTATTGACAGAGCCGTATAATTCTGTTCTGCTCCTCATTCATGTGCATCAGAAAAGATTCTTCTTTCAACAACACGAATGAAATGTGCAAATCTTAATGCAGATGGAACACCCCGTAGGTTATTTATCAACAAAGAAGTCGTATCCATTAGAATGCATTGCACAACGCAGTTCTGTCTCATAGTTAAGGACAGAAAATGGCCTCAATGCATTTTAATATCCTCCTGCAGATGTCCTAAAAAAACTGCTGCTACCACATCCTTTGCCTTGTGGACATGCTATGTCTATAGGTGTGTACACAAGTGCTCTGTGCATGTTTTATTGTGCTGCAGTATAGAGCACTTTTTATAGCTCTACGAAGCTGCAGTGCTCTTAAACAAGACAGCAGTTCAGTGTTTGGGGTGGAGAGGGAGGCCTTTGAGTCTCCCTGCTCTTTCCAGGTTAGAAGGCAGGGGTGCTCTGTAACTTCCTGGGGCATCTCCACTGGTCAGAAATTTGACCAGCATACAAAAGTTATTTAAAGCACTGTAAGTTGCTAAAGTGCTGTAAAATACAGCGCTTCAAATTTAATAACTCATTTAACAAGGGTTAATTTAAAGCACCATTTTTGAAGTGCTATAAAGCCGTGCACTTCTGTTAAGTCACAGCAATAAAGCACTTTAAATGTCAAAAAAGCAATGTTTGTATAGACCTATAACTTTCTAAAATTTAAGTCCTAATATGGACTCCAAGGTCCTTGTTTAGGTACCTGTAAAGCGATGTAATTTTAAACAGCTCATTTCAACCAGATCTCATTGAAGCGAGTTTAATTTTAATAGAGCTCCTCATCTGAAATCAGCTTTAGAAACAGTTTCTGTGTGGTTTCTGGTCCATTTGGAAATGAGTCCACTCAGTTGGCTAAACATAGACTAAAAGAAACACAAATGGAGCCTCCAGCTTTTAAAAAACTCTTGCTCTGTGCCCCTGATCTTTGTCCATAGTCCAGATCTTACTGTATCAACCAAAGATATTCTGTGGCAGAGTTAGTTTGCACGATGCACTACTGGGATAGCGAAGGGAAAATTGTACACTGAGAGAGATTAATCTTAAAGTTACTTCCTGAACACCATGTATTCAACATGAAAATGCAAGGAAGGCATAGAACAGCTGTAGCCAATAAACAAGTCCTTTCTTCAACTGCTCATGTTGAATTTGTTTTCCTCAATATAACAATACTGATGGCAATGGGTTTTTGAAATCTTAAATGACTCAAAAATCCTTGATCGCTGACTGTGCTGCTGAGATTAGTGACAGCAAAGGTTATCAACTTTCTGGAGATTATTTTCTTTTCCATCTCTCCGTTGGTTTCCTTTTCTTGTTGTTAGCAGTTGCATATCTCTTCTTCATTTCCCGTCTCCTTTTATTTTGTAATATTCGATGCGTAGAGTTATATTGAAAACTGCTCCTATGGCAGAGAGCATCTCACATACAGAATCCATTTTCCATTCAGGTCCAGCTTTATCCCATGTTATGGTTCAGGTAGGACAAAATGAATTTCCCTAGAGACCTATTAAAAGCCTGGATAGGCTCAGTTCTAAACAAGGTCTTATTAGGAGCTGGTTTATACAATGTCTTAATGATATAATTATTGGCTAGCGGGTTGTATGTATGAATGCTTTCTCTTCCCTCCTCCCCCTATAAATGCCCCAGTATCAATGTCAATAAACCAGTATGGTACTGGTGCACCTTATTTTGGTGCCTGAACTAAAATAGACTAGAGCTAGTATCAGCACTTTGTGCCAACTATAAAAAATGCTAGGGAATATTATTACTTTAAATTTTTGACTTATATTTTATGGCTAAAGTGGCTAATATTTTTTTTAATTTAGGCAAACACTATGACAGAAGTATCACCCTAATTTTATGGCAAGTTTGGCCCCCCAAAATAGTGGCTCATTGTCCAAATGATGTAGGCAGAAAGGCAGTCCATGCAGAAAGCTGGTGTCATGTTGCAGTGGGCACATGGAACAATCAGGAATCTATCATCACTGTTGCAAAATTATACTGAAAAGCATCTTTGATCCAGTTGGTTGGTAAAGAGCAGAAGGGACAGCAGCAGTTATTCACATGTATAAGTGGCAAGTGTTGAGTGCCTCGCTTCATAGGTGATGGCTTGATTTACATATCCTTTCCCAGCCACTTTTCGTTTACTCCTGGTGATGTCCTATGGCTGGCTTTGGATTTATTTCTTCACCCAGAATTTTTTGAAATCTTGCAGCATGTCAGTAAGACTCCAAAAGTATTGGAAAACTCAAAGCTAGACTAGCATTCATATTTACTTCTGTAGCTTTTAATTCTTAAGTGGTCTGACTTTTCAGTATCATACCACTAATCAGATTCTCTGTTGGTTTTAAACTGTTTGCTATGATGCTTTCCAACCAAAGAGACTTCATAACTAAATCTTTGATATTCATTTTTGGGCAAATGATCTGTGTTTATGACAGCCTCCCTCAAAATTTAGGAGAGCAGTGGCTTGCATCTAATTGCATTAGGAAAATAAGCCATAACTTCCTACATACAGGTGCCAAACTTATAAAGATGGAAAAGGGGATTGAATCCAGAAAATCTGGCACCAAAAGTACAATCTACTACTGCAGGCACAAAGAGTAGCTTATCTACTAATGGACAGCAGGCTCCCCAGTCTCACGGGGGAAATATAAGCCCACTTTAGAGCACAGACAGACATAACAATTGCATCAATATCAAATGTTACTGATATAAATCATTACAATATAGCTGTTGCATCTGCATGCTTTTGTAATGATACAAGCATAGCAAAACTTCTGCTGTTTCATTCAGGGTTATGTTACAGTGATTTAGCTAACTTGGACCATGCAGACATAACAGGTTGGAACAGCTGATGCATGATCCCATATGGTAGCTGTCCCACTCCTTATAAAGTAGTTGAAAGCTTTGTTTGTCTGTGTCCTTACTAAGCCAGTGTATTTGCATAATTAAGGAGTTTTCTCATTGGGTCATATTTGTTTATGAAGATGTCATAACAAATAAACATGAGCAAATACAGCGGAGTAAAAAAGCTTGATAATCCAATGACAGGGTCATTGCGAAGTATAAGGTTAAGAGTAACCACACCATGGCTGCTACAGCATGCATTGTCTGTCTACAGGGATAAGAGTATTTGCCTTATGAGGACTTCATTTGAACTGCTGCAGATAGATGGCTGGTAAAGTGCAAAGATAGACTGAATAACTAGTATACAAAGTGTATGTTGGAGTGGAACTAGGATATATAGTAGTCAGCCAAGTTTCTCTTCTCTGTGGTTTTAAATGAAGAAGAGTCTCCAAGGGGTTCTATGAGGCAGCAGCATTTTTGGTTCAGGTATGGGATGTTGCAGAAGAAAGGCATACTGTTCTTTCTCTTGCCCATGATTTTGCAAGAAGCCTTCTGTAGATGCAGCAGCCTGTCCATCTGGAGCTCCTTGCATTATCAGATTCTGTATTTTTCATTCGTCTTCCATAATGGGAAATAAATCCTCTAGGCTGAAAATAGTCTGTATTGCTTATTGCATATGGGGTACAAACGTGACCAATATGATCATATTTTATATTCTCTGGAATGAATTGATTCACTTGCATTTCACTTTCAGAACTGTATGTTAGCTCTGCTCAGCTGGACAAGAGGAGAATGGCATCCAAGTGGGAATTTTCTTACTCAGGTCTGGCAGCTGCTTTCAGTACTGTTGATGCACAAACTGCTTCTGTATGTTCCAACACAATTTAGGTGAGTTGGAATTAAAGAAATTATCACTGAACATTTAAGGAGAATCAACCACTTCTGGCTGTGTCCCATTAACTAATACATTAATGTTCTTCGTTTGCTAATGTGATACATTACAGCAATGTTTCATTTTGTTCTTGACAAATGCAGTGAGGGTTCAAAATATTTATGAAAAGGTGTGAAAATCCATGTCTGTCATGGGCTAACTCTAGTAGTATGCAAGGCACTTTGTGCACACAGCCTACTGGTGAGTGTTACATGCTCCCCTCTGCCTGATGCAGAAGATAGGAGTTGTTTAGCCCCCAGCTAGAGAGCCTTGCTTCTTTGAGCTGCTGAAGTTTGAGGTATGCTTTTGGTCTGGATGTCCCTGGTTGTCCCTGGATGTCCCAGTCCTTGGTTTGTTGCCAAGAGAGTGGCTGTCACAAAATGGTGGCAGATGTTTATCTATAAATGCTTAAGAAATTGTATGCAACTCTCTCTCATGGCAGTTTAACTCTGTGAAATCCTTAAAAAAAAAAAAAAAAAGAAGACTGGAAAGAAATTAGCTGTCTTTGGGCTTCAGCATGGAGAAGTAGTGGGCACTGAAGAAAAAGTACTTATCTGGCATTATATCAGCACACCCTAATACTTCAGAAAATGGTGCACTGGTAGATACTGTGCGTGCTGCAGCTACGTAGATGCCTGCTCTGAGAGAGGGAATTCAGTGCTAAGGAATCCACCAGAAGGGGCAACTATAGTTTGTAGTCAGGACCTGCATAGGTTGTTGATGTTCCAGTGAAATGCTGGATCATCATATTTCCCTAAGGCGTCCTGAACAGATATTTCCTCTGGCCATTTCAGCTAGGGACAGAAGTTAAACATAAACTGGTTTAAGTGATTGAGAAACTGGTTAAACTTATAACAGAACAGAAGCTCAGTGCACACAAACCAGTTTCAAAATGGCTGAAACTGGTTTCAGATAAACCTGGTTGAATGTAGTATCAGATTTAACTGAATTGGGTCAAACCAGTTTATGAAACTTCTGTCCCAGAATCCTTCCTGGTTCAAGTTAAATCACAGTCCCCCAGCATCTTGGCATGCTTTCTAGCCCTGGGCTGGGCTGGGCTGAGCTGGGCTGTCTGCTCCAGAGAGCAGGGCTGATACCATCCCTCTGCTCCCTAGCTGGAGTAGTGAGGGCTGGCTGATGTGATGGGCTAGCTGGTAGTGATTTAGCCCGGGGGTTTTAAAAGAGTAAAAGATGATTGGAGGACTTGGGAACTCCCCCTCCATGTCCCCTGATTGGCCCCTTGGGTCACCTGGAGGGGGATAAAAGGGGCAGCACAACTGACTCAAGGGAGACCAGCGAGGGACCACAAGGAAGGAGTTTCAAAGAGCTGACAAGAGCTGGGCCAGCAGGGCGGGAGCAGTTGCCCCAGAAGAACCTGAAGGAGTGGGACCTGCAGGCAGCAGTGGGACCCTCAGCAGCACAGCGTGCGGCCGGCAGGAGAGGCTCCCCGCTGGACTCCAGGATCCCCCTACGAGAGGCTGCAGCCGGCAGGAGAGGCTCCTCAGCTCCAGCAAGAATCTGAGCAGCAACCTTAGAGGTTCCTAGCTCTGCTTCCAGCTCCTCCAGTAAGAGGCCAGGAAGCTCGACGTAAGGCAGGGGCTCCTGGAAGGTCAAGACCCCTAGCAGCTTGGGACAGTACTAGCACTGGTGCCTGTGTGGTAGAGTTTCTGCCTACTATGTGGGAGAACTGAGTTCAAGTCCCATTTGGGGTGAGTGAAGTGACGGGGAGAAATTCTTGTTGCAGTGGAAAAGGGTCATTGTGTTTTTTCCCCTTTCCCCCCCTCCAGGTACCTAGGCCCTATATTCCTTGTTGTTTGATGTTTTGTATTTTGTGCCTTTTATATTTTGCCAACCAGTATTGTTTGTTCTGCTGTTTGTGTTTTATATTTTGTTAACCCTATCTTTTGTCAACTGGATGAATGTCTATGATTGTAAGTCTAAGCTTTGTTGAATCCTGCCCCCTTCGGGCATTGTAGTGTCCCCTATGCCCCTTGGTTTATACTGGTTTGTTTCCAGTACTGTTCTCTCATTAAAAGGTATATGGTTAAGTCCCCATTAGTAATCTGGCTCTGCTCTATAGGGAGAGGAGAGTCCCTACACCTCCCACAGCGCTTGTGCGCCTGCTCTGATCCCTTCAATTGGAGAGGGGATACCTCTTAGAGTACCGCCCGGGTTACACTGACAAGGGAGTGGGGGGCAAGCCCAACTGAGGATGCAGGCTAGTCTGCAAGTGGGGGTCGGGGGGGAATGACTACTCCACCTCCCGGCAAACCCTGGCTGGGGTCCGGGATGGGGGGGTTAAACGCCCCTTCCCCTTCTCAAATTTACTACTGGCTGCAACTGTGGATTACAAATCCCAGAGGTACCTGGAAGCAGGAAGAGGAAGTGATGAGCAACTATGCAGAGTCCTGCTGCTGTGATTCTGGATTGCAAATCCAAGAGACCTGGGGGGCAGCAGGAAGAGGAAGTGAACACACAGCCCGAGAGCTGTGCTCTAGTGCCTCCCAGCTTCCGGTCTGAGCCACTGCAGGCATGTGACTGCATTTCCTGAATCAAAGGTAAATATCTGTTCACTTGCATTTCAATTTAATCTGTGCAGTTTAGACTAACCTGCAAAGACTGAATCTATTTAGCCTCGGGCTTTTTGACTGTCTGTACCTAGCCCTAAACTATTCTCTAGACCAGTGATTCTCAGTCAGGGTTGTGACAGCTGAAATTATATCTGTGTGATACAGGTGCTTGCTGAAGGCCCTATGAAGAGTAGACCAAGTGTTTTTCTATATTTGTTTAGATATTAAGCTATATGTTGTTGCTAAAAGCCTAATTAAAGATTAAGATGTAGTGAGGCCTTGTATAAAGTAAGGCCTAGTAAATTTAGCAAAGCCTTGAAGTAGTAAGGCCCTGTGGTGTAGTTAAAATTACCTTATCAAAGAAATGCAAGGCTTGTACTGGTATTGGTCAGTCTAAGGACAGTTGAAGTAAAGGGAATCTGAATGGTTGTACGTTATCAGTATCATTCAGAAGCTTTAAATTGGCTGGAATATCTGGAAACCATTCGGAAGGAAGATACAGCTCTGTGAAAAGGATTAGTTAGCTGTTGCCTGGATCAGTGGGCCCATGGACCTCGAGGAGCCCAAGGACTGCATTCCAGGGTCCTTCCCGGTACCCCTTTGGACAGTGCTGTTCAGGGATGCCTGACTTCACTGAACTTCATGGAAAGAGAAGCTTGCTGTGTATCAGGCATCAGAGGGGACTGCCGATAAGTTGCTGACATGAATTGCTTTTGTTTGTCTTGTTACTACGCGTAGTTGTGTTTTTGTTAAGTCAATAAATCTTTCTTACCTTTCTACCCCCGACCATACTCTCAATCCCGAATCCTCCGCAGGCAGCTGGGACAAGGGTGCAGTGAGATCCCTTGAAGGGGGGTCACAGGAAGTGTGAGGAGGTAAGCAGATAAGGGCGGGCTTAGGCTCTCCCATCCTGGCTGCTCTCCCACCCCCACTACCTGGGTCCTCTGCAAGGAGGTAAACATTGTACTAAAAAAAATGTAGTTTCTGAAATGGGGTGTTGCTCAATTCACAAAAGTTATGGAGGGATACCACAAGTCTAGAAAGACTGAGAACCACTACTCTAGACTGCACCTATGACTTTTGTGTTCGTTATGGGCAGGTAGTGCCAGAGCTTATGCTGTGGTCTCCACATACCTGAGGCTTGTTCTTGTGGGCTCTCAGCCTGGGATTCTGCTGTCAGAAATAAGTTGAGGATGGTGTTTTGAAGAATGAAGGGCCTTTTCCGTCTCTGTCTGCACCTTGTGGAATCACTTCCCACAGCAGTTCAAAGTAGCTGCCGAGATGCTGGCAGTGTTTGCCGTGTTTGACAACGAAGCAGCTAACAATTGAAGCTTATATATTTGTTAGGGTTAACACATAGCTGGGAAAACTGTATGTGCCTGAGTCTTGTGATTTTTAAACTGTCTGTAGATTCATGAAGTAAACCTTGCCTTTCTATCTAGATCTGGTCCATAAGTAGAACACTACACTGGCCCAAAGTAGGTAAATGATAATGAAATATTCATTGCATCTATTGCTCGTGCATGTTGCTAATTGGCAGTTTAATTTTGTAAAACTTTATTGACTAGGTTTTGATGTTGGGGAGGAAAAAAGAGAGAGAAAAAGAGGTAACTTAATCTCTGGCTTCCTTTTATAGGAAGTTTTCTGCGGTTAGAACCTTCAGGGTGTCATCATTGCATCACTGGCAGGTGCAATGAAAAAATGTATGCTTATTCAATAATATAATAAAGTAGTTGCATTAATCCATCTCTTTCTTTCCTTCTTTCAAGACTGTAGAAGTTAGCAAGTGAAAACCTCTAAGAAACCTTACACATTTTTGGAAACGGGAATACTATCCTTTTCTGTATGCTCATTTACCAGCTTTCTGAGAATAACTGGCAACTGATCACATACTTAAGAACTATATTGATTTAACATAGCTGAGCTATTAATGTAGAAAGGAAGAAAATTCAAAGTTCTGCCTCCCAGGAAACTGTGTGAACTATACCTCTGTAAATCTCTAGTATGAACTGTGGATGGTTACTGTCACATCAAGTGTCTTGCCTTCATTCCTTGCTGCTTTGTGTACCTGGAATGTTCTTCTCTCTCATGCAAAGTTTCTTTGTATCCCCACCTAAAAAAATTTCCCACAGTGGTTTGACTTCTGCCCTGATCTTAAAATCTAATGCTTTTAAAAACATTTTGAAACCAAAGAGAAGCACTCACAGCCAAAGAGAATGGTATAATTCAGACTGTCTCCATTTTCTAATTAATACATTGGTGCATAGCAGCATTTGAGACTTCCTCTTGCAAGATGTAATCCTCACAGTGTAAGGTCCCGATCTTGACAAACACTCGGTGTGCAAGCCAAGGACTTGGACCCTTGCTGTATGTAAAGCCCTATGTTATGCATGCATGGTGCACTGTATACAAGGAATAACTGACAGACCTTGGGGAAATAGGGCCAAGAGGTGGGGGATCTGGGTATTACATCGTAGTATTTCTCAACATTTTAGACTTGAGGCACCCCTGGAAAACCACAGCTCTCAATTTTCCCTTGCCTTTTGACTACAGAAAAATAATAGAGCAGTTCTCCTGTTGCAAAGAACTTGGACCACAACCGGGCAGAATATTTTTAACACTACAGATTCCTATTTGAAATCTTTGGGTTTTTCTTGTGACTCATGTTTGCAAACCTAACAGTGCTAACATTGTGTGGCACCTTTTGAAAGGATCTTAAGGCATGCCAGAGTTGAGAAATCTATGGACTTCCTGGTTTCTCTTGTGTGTGTATATACATTTGTTTTTTTTACACTTTATGGACAACCAGAAGTTGTGATTCATGATCTTCACACCTGTAGGTGGCAGCATCCTCCTGCTCTATCTAATACCAAAAGGCCAGTTTTCATGTTTCTGTCTTGATTAAGAAAGTGAAAATTAGAGGTGAGACTGTCCAACCCCTCTCTAAGGTTACTCCTGTCTATGGATGAGCCCTAAGTGAACTGAAATCCTTTTTAGACATCTGTTCTTTGTAGACTGCACTCGTTGCATTTTCATTCTAAACATGGCTTCGTCCTTTTGTTTTTGTGCTTGTCTTTTTTCTCTCCCTCTCTCTGTTTTAATTAGTTCCATTCTGCTCCCTGCTCAGGCTTCCAAGATTTAAGATCTGTGAGAAGCTGCCTATCAGAGGCTTAGGGAATTGAGTCTATTCAAATACTGGAAACTTGTTGCAAAGAAACAATTTTCAACAAATCGGCATCAGAAAAGATGCGTATTTTTAGTCCTGTTTTAAAATAAATTTGGTGGTGGTGATTGTTGTTGCATCCTGAAAAGGCCAAAAATAGTCTGAAACAAATAAACTAAAGACTTGGGGGCGGGGGGGGGGGGGGGGGGGGTTGAGGGGTTTTGTTTTGGTTTTTTTTTTAAGACCGTTATTCTGATTCTTCAGGCTCCCTCTTCACTGGCTATAGACAGGTAGGCTTTTACTTCATAATGACCATCAGGAACAAGAGGAGAAACATAGCTACCAGACCAATACATTATTTGCATTGCAGTACTGTTCAGAAGAAAGCAGGGAGGATATGCTTATGTCTTAAAGAGAACAGCCCTGCCCCATGTGGTTCATTGCATCCTTCTAAAAATAGGGATGGGGCATAACAGGAATAATTTAATAAATTATTCAATAGGTGACAGATTCCTTCAGGGCAGTTAATAATATATTTGGAATGTTCTACAATAAAAATTATTAAAACAAGTTTCTGGCTTGTACTATGGGGGGTTGCCTGCTGTACTTCTGTCTTTCATGAGATTCTTTCTCTAGTAAGAACAGCCAGCAATCACTCCTCTGCCCATATCCACTGTTCTGTTGTCTGCTTGCAGAACTTACGCATGGACATCCTTTTCAGTGCTGGGAACCAGCCAAAAGACAATTGACGTCCTGGTGTACCTCTGAACGACGTAAGAGTAAGCCTTAATTATTCCATCTCGAAGGCCACCTAGGATAGATAAATTGGCCAGGGATTACACACAAAAGGCACAGACAGAAGTGACAATTTTGCTTGATCTGGCCCCTAAAAACATTCTACAGCCATGACCAAACACAAGTGCATGGCAGCGGAATGCTCTAAAAGGTCCTAAGGGTTCAGATGAAGATGCTTCAAAGTGGAGCACCTTCATTAACTTATATCTGCATTCGCTGGCTGCAGGATTAGGCAGCCCTGCTCCAAGTGCTGTTTTCAGAATGGGAAAGGGAGTAGAGGGAGCTTGTTTTGCGGCTTGCCCGGCTGGTGCTAAAGGGTGGGGTGGGTGAATTGGAGGTGTGGGGGCTCCAATCTACCTGCTGCACCCTCTAGCACCAGTTGGACAACCCCCAGAATGAGCTCCCTCTGTTTTCCACCCCGTCTCCCAGTCTGAAGACAGCACCAGAGCTGGGAGGGGGGCAGTGGGGCTAGGGGAGAGTGTTTGCAGATTCACAGCCACTCCATATTGCAGCTAAATCCCCCAGGACCCAACAGCAAACGTCTGTTGTGTCCAGAGGATCACTGAAACTCAGGGGCAGGCAAAATACGGCCCATGGGCCAGATCCAGCCTGCAAGGCACTTTCACTTGGCCCACAGCACCCACCTACAAATTATGCCCTGCCCATGAGGTTGGGAGCAAGGTGCCCACGCATGTGTACACCCCCCAACATATCCTATTGAGCCTCATACTCACCCTTGTAGGCAGAAGGGCCCAGCCCCATCAGCACATAGCTTCTGGGCAGGGCTGCTGCTGCTGCAGCTGACCCCATGGGAACCTGCTTGGCTTCCCAGGAATCCAGCTCACTCTGGGCAGCAGGTAGGGAAGTGGTAGGGGTGAGGACAGTGGGGCTGCAGCTGGTTGGAAGCATGGAGAGCACTGCAGAGCCCACACCCAGAGGGGTGGCAGGAGTGCAGAGCTCGGCCGGGCAGGATGTGGGAGTGAGGAAGGGTGGTGTGTGTGGGGACTGCCCACACGTTCCCCTACATGGTGTGCAGCTTGTGCTGCCAGCAGCAGCTGCAGGTAGGGCACTCAGGGTGTTCATGTCTGGTGCAGGTGTTGGCTTCTGGTGGGGTGTGGCTGTAGCCTGCGTGGCGCAGGGGGAGAGGGGCGTAGCCTACCCAGCTGCCTCTATTGTGTGCCTGCAGCTCTCACACTTGTACTGGGGGAAGCCCCATGCTGGAGCCTGCTGCCTTCCCCATCCTCTGCCATGCAGGTCCCCAGACTCTGCCAGGAGTGGAGGGAGCCCCGCCCCCTGCTTCCATGAGGAGTCCAGCGCAGGGCTTCTCCTGGTGTGAGTGCGGGAGCTGAAGGCATGCTGCGTGGAGCCTCTGCAATAGAGGCGGGCTGGGCAGGCTGTGATCCTCCCCTCCTCCCCACCAAGTGCAAAGCTGGCCAGAGCTGTGCCCCACCAGGTGCCAGTGCCTGCACTGGGCATGAGTGCCCTAAGCCCTCCTGACTGCTGCTAGCAGCAGGGGCTTGCGCCATGTGGGGGAGTGTGTGTGTGTGTGGGGGGGGGGGTCCCCACACCTGGGAGAGTCCTCACACCCAGCAAACCTCACGTACCCACACCTTGCCCCCACCAACATATACACATACCCCAACATACCCTATGCCCCTGCCACACACATGGCCACAGCCCCTTACAATCTCCTCTACACCCCCCCACACCCTACCATACACATCCCCCCCACATCCTCAACACACTATATAAGAGTAAGATTTTATTTTTGAGTTATTATGCAATCACCTCTATATAGACTACACAAACAAATCATGGCAAAATATTTTTGTAATGAAATTTAAAATATGTTACTGTAATTATTTGGCTTCTTGTGTATGATTTTTTTCTGGTTCTAAGATGACAACCCCCGCCCTTCCAAAAGCAGTGTTTGGAGGGGGGGCAAGGGAAGAGACTTTTGGTGGCATGGGTTAGGGGGCTAGGGGGTGGGACTTCTGGTCTCGTGTGGTGGCCAGGTGCAGGGCAACTGTGAAGGGGCAGGGCTACTCATGCGGCCCTCAACAGCTCACCAAAACACGTGAAGCGGCCTTCCAGCCAAAATAATTGCCCAGTCCTGCTGTAACTCATAGTGCTTCCTGCAAACCGCTGTGAGTTACAGCAAGGAGCTGCACTCTGTCTTTGCCGAAAGGTTCTTTGTCTATGTCCCTACATCAGGAAAGGGGTGGGAACAAGTGCTGTATGGCTGTTCTGCCAGTTTTATTCTATCCTGGGATTTCCTATTCATGGAGTATTCACAGCTACCTAATTAGAAAAGTTTTCCAGTTCTCAAAGCAGTCAGACAGGTATCCAGCCCATTGTGTTTCTCAAGTGGTGGTAGTTAAAGTCACTGTTCCAGAAGGACACTCCCAATACTGCTTCTGATAATACAGTAGGTTTATCTGCTTCATTGAAGCTGCTTGGCTGCCATCCAATAGCTACTGCTTCTCTCGGCAATGTTATCACATGGCTTTTCCACGTTCACCTTTTACATTAGGAAATGAAGCACATCTGTGTTTACCATACCTGTATCAGGGTTTGTATCATACATGTTAATTTTCTCAGAGGGAGTATGAGCATTCTTTACTTTTGATGGCAAAAGACTTGCAGTACTCTGTTCCTATGCATCTCCCATTGGAAGATACTTTTTTATTCTTCCATCTTTATACAACACTGAGAGTTTTGCTTATGCTTTCTTATAATATGAAGAGTCTAGATTTGAAATGCTGCCATTTCCTGATGGCTCATAGTGTTTGTTTATTATGGTGAGACATGCCCAAGCTGCAAAATTCAAATATCATCCTTTTCATAGCTGTAGGGCTCATCCATTTTGGCACTACTTCTGATATTATGTTTGATTTATGTAGTATTCTCCTGGTAAAGACATAATGTTAGAGAAATGGATGCCTCACAAGGTGAAAGGGAAGACTCCTCTGTGCCTTTAGTCACAGTTAGTCACCAGTCACTTCTGGTTTGTGAAACGTTGACCAGTAGTTTGGCAGGCACAGCCATCGGGCTTACCTATATTTGTAAATTGCTGTGGGATTTTGTGTATGTGCTTTGCGTGTTCTGCAGCAGCTGTTGTGCCAGTAGTCCATATGCACCTTTTGTTTTCTAATCAAGATGCTTTCACCTATTTGTCCTCACAGCATAGTGAAATTTGGTAGTAAGTGCTCAGCATTGTAGTCAGGCTTCCTAAGGGCTTTGTTCCACCCCCGTGCTGTGTGCATTCTGGGATTTCTGTGCATTGACAATGGAATACTATGGGTTGGGGTCAAGCAAAGCATTTCCCATTATTTCATTGCCTTCCATCCCATCACCCTCCATTTTTCTGGGAGTGGTCCTGTTTTCAAAACATTGTCAGGCAGCATGGAGGAAACGTGATACTCATGCAGTACATTAGAAATACACTTCTAATAAATACCTCAGGTTTTGCACTCTAGAATCAGGGTGATGCAGGCAGCAGAGCAGCACAAGGAGGCTGAAAGCAAAACAGTGGGACACTTTGACATCTTCTTGTTTTCTGGAGCATTTTCTTTGGCTTCTAGGCTGGCCCAGGTAACAGTGACCGTAGGGACAGAGTAGTGCAGCAGTGATGGCAGAACATCAAGATAACAAGAACTGCTTTCCTAAAACTTGCATTGGACCATTTCTCTGAGAGCTCCCTTCAGTGTTTTGTCAACCGTTGATCCTTCCAGATCATGGCGTATTCATGAGAGGTGACCTAGACTTTTGATGCATATGCGTATGTAGGAGTTTTTTTGGAGGAGTGGAGGCTGCCCAGACCTTCCATCCCCGCTTTAGGCCACTGAGACGAATGCTTCCTTCAGTACAGTGAAGCATTTGGCCATTGTTATCTGGAAACTAACTTGACTTTTTGTATAAGAAAATTACAGTTTGCCTATCTAAAGTCTAGCTAGAGCACCTTTGCCCTATTGCAGTGTTGGAAAGTGTGCTGGTGTTGCTCCTTTAATCAGCACTTTGTTGTGATTCCTGCTTGTAAATGTGAACTAAATTAGTCAGACTTATGGGCAAAATAAAGTTCCTCTCCCCAGAGGTCATTAAAAGCTAGGTTTTCTGTACGTGAGGCACAAAGCATGGCTGGTGGATAAGTAGGAGTGTGAACACAGGTTCATGAACTCCATGTGAACCAGAGCTGCAAAAGTCCATACCTGGGCCAGGACAAATAGAGAGTAAATGGGCAAGCAGTCCAGGTAGTCAGCAAAGCATTAAAGTCTGCAACAAACCGTGTTTGTGGATACTAGGAGCGATAACGTGAAATAATTCAGTGACCTGCAGCAAGATGGTACCATACAATTAAAATCATCAAATGTAATAACAGGAAAAATGCGATCCAGACGATGATAGCCCCATCAATCTGTGACCTCAATAGTATGAAAGGCTTTAGAGCAAAATTTGATGGAAAGAAATGCCTGGAGATAAATTTGAAGGCAACAAGAAATCTCTCCAGCAAGGTTGGAATGTAGACAAGTTGTTCCACAGGAAAATCTTTTAGGCTGATGTTTAAAATAGGAATTCCCCCATTCTCCAGATATTTAAAGCCACTAAACATTGTTTTGGTTGTTATGTTTAAATACGCTTCTTCTGATTCAGTTAAATGTCACTCAGTGCTGCCACTGTCATTCATGTGTACTTAAATTGTTCTTGTTCTTGACCATGAATAGCAATACATTTACATTGCGCGGGTGCATACACATTTCTTGTTACAATGCTTTGGTCAGCACTGTTGTTTCTTGTGTTAATAGCATTGATTCTGCTCAGCTTCAGCTGTCTTCTCCAACAATTGAAATAATACCCCTGGCTACTCCTAAGGTCATGCCTGGCAACTACATGATCCCCAGGGATGTACCCTGCCACATGGAATTGACATCAAAGCTGACACACCACCACTTGCACAAGATTATTTTTCTCTATTTTCTTTGCTTTGAAATTGCTGTGCGTTTTCCAGATACTTCAGTTGATTGTGGGAGTCTTTTGCATACAAGAAAAGCAACCAAAAGTATAAATATGAAGTTTTTGTATATGTTTTCCCTTTTGATAGTAAGCTGAACATAAACGTGCTCAACAGTATGAGGCATTTGCCTGCTATGCTTAGTGCTGTTTTTAAAATGTATGCACCACTATAAAATGCAGGGGTCTTAATAGGCTTCCCAGCAAGAATGGCATTTAACTTATGTAATTTGTATGCGGTCGAGAATGAAGGAAGAAGCAGGCTATAAAAATCCAGTAGTCAAAAGATGGTGATGGAGATACTGGAGAAGATGCGAGTCTGTACCCAGTTGTTACAAGGCTGGCTGTAAACTAGGTGGTGTTTCACTGGTTTCTGTTTTTATTTTGACTGTGGTGTTTCGGAATGCCAAGACTTAGGAAGGAAGTTTGTTGCCTGCAAGACAGTTTTTTGCTGGAGCAGCTGGTCCCCTTCTTAAACTGGCATCAGCACCATATAACGAAGCAGCCCCAGTGTGTGTGACAGACATATCTATAACAGTTCATGTACACAGACTTCAAACTGTACATCCTAATCATAATCATGATAGAGAAAACAATACAGGTTTATAATTAGAGAGTCCTTTGCAGTTTAATTCAACTGGGAAAGTACTTTACATTTGTAATGTATAGCAATTTGGATAGTATCCTTTTAAATAGTTGGCTAGACCTCTGCTGGTCCTTGCTGTCTTTTATGTTCCAGAAACAATGTGAACCCTGAGGTTAGGGACAGAAATTACACATAACTGGTATAAGTGATTGGAAACTGGTTCAAACCTGTAACACAACAGAAATTCAATGCACATAAATTGGTTTTGGCCATTTTGAAAGCGGTTTAAGATAAACCTGGATGGATGTGGCATCAGACTTAACTGATTTAGGTTAAATAGGTATGTTGAACTTCTGTCCCAGATCCCCTCCAGATTCAAGTTAACTCACAGCCCCCCAACATCCCAGGATGGTTTGCACCTCCCCCACAAACCCCTCTCCTCTCTGCAGGGTGGGTGAACTAGCTCTGGCTCAAGCTGCCTGCCCCAGCTGAGCAGGGAGGCATGCTCTAACACCCCCTGGTTTCTGGCCTGAGCCCCTACAGGCATGTGGCTGCATTTCTGGAATCAAAAGTGAATGTCTGTTTACTTGCTTATCAGTTCAATTAATGCATCTTAGACTAACCTGCAAAGATTGAATCAATTCTGCCTTGGGCTTTTTGACTGTTTGTACTTAGTTTGACAAAGCAGCAGTATATATGTGTGTGTTTGTGTGTGTGTGTGGATGGGGCTTGCATGGTGTATATAGTCAGTAGACATGGGTGTCTGGATCCTACTGCTCCTGTGTGATTCTTCTGTATAGTAAAATCTTCATTATCTGGCATAAGTGGGGAATGCTGGGTGCTGGTAATGTAAAAATACTGGTTATCTAAAAGTACCAGAGCCAGAGGGGGGGCTTTCACATGGCATTGGTGGTGCAGGGTGGTGGATGGTGGCGGCAGCAGCAGCGCACGAGGGGTGGGGGTTGCACGCTGGTTGCATTCAGTGGTGGAGTGGAGTGGTGAATGGCGGTAGTATGGCGGCAGCATGGGGTAATTGCACTCAGCGATGCAGCGTGGTGGATGGCAGTGGCGTGGTGGTGAGGTGCCGGTTCATAGAGTATACCAGCTAGTAAAATGCCAGAAAACAGGGATTTTACTGTATTATGTGTATGTAATCAAGTGTGATATAAAAAAAAAACCCATAAAGATGGAATTCTAATCCAGGAATATAATGAAATAGAGTAGATCTGACCCAGTCACAAAAGAGAAACCTGAAGGCTAGTTTGGAGGGTTTAAAGGTTTCATTACTATCAGCATGTGAAACTGTATACTCTCATTTCAGTCTAGCAACTTCTGATTTCAAACTTTAACCCAAAGATAGGAGTGTGGTTAAAGGCTGCACATAATTACAGAAAAAGTCTTGGCTACTCCCGGGGACAAAACTTTCAGAAGTGTCAACCAATGTGTAAATGCAGAGCACTTGCAGAGGTGTCACTATACATTTTGGTGATCTGAACAAAATTTGGGGCAGAGGTGAGTGTTCCTGGGGCATCTCCAGCTGGGTTCCTATGGCCAGAGGGGACAGGGTCATTCCAGATGCAGCAAAGACTTTGGGGGAAGGGGGCATCATTCTGGTGCCCACTCTACATCTGTGCCCAGGGCTGTTGCTCCTCTAGTTATGTAGCTGAGTGCTTGTCATATTTGTTGTTACAAATGGCAGGTAATGATACTGAAACAGAGCCAGAGACGGCCTGTTCTGTGTAGCACAAGATAAATCCTTGCTGCTGTCAGTTGCCATAGTACAGCGTGCAACTAAGAACGAACTCATTGCTGGCTAACTTAGGGGATACTATGCATGGATGGATTTAGGCACGGGAGCTATTTAAAGAGATGTTTTCTTTTACCAATGGCAGACTGCTGCCGTGGGCTGCCTGTCCTCCTCTGGCATGTTGTTGGCAGATGCGTAACTGGTAAGCCTCATCTGCCTTACGCCCATCACCCCTACCCCCTCTTCTGCTGTGGGAGGAGGTATCAGCATGACTAGCAGCCACGGAGATAAAGCAGCAGCTGCTGGATGTTAGGATCTTCCCCTGTCCCCCTCCCCCACTGCAGGTGCTGCTGCCACTCACCCCATTGCTAAAAGTGCCACTGCTTAGCATTTCCAGTGACAATCAGCAGTTGTAAATTCAGCAGTGAAAAAGGCAGGGGCTCTTGTAGGGGCATTCTGGCTGCTGCAGGGTGGATCCAGTTGCTTTTGGGCTGGATCTGGCCTATGGGCTGTAAGCTGCTGATCCCTGTCCCAGATCTTTCCAAGGATTTCTTACAGCAAGTCTTAAGCCCACCATAACTTGGTCTGTGGGTTAGCAAAAAGATCTGCCCAAGGGAGAGTTAGAAATATTGGTGTGCAAGCCTTTCAGACTCCAGCCAGGATGTGCTGCCCTGTTTAATGCCAGGCTTAGATTTCTCTACCCTGCAACATGGAGTGCTTTCTGGTTCCTCTAGCTTCCTTTCACTCACTCTTTGTCTTCACTGTTCTTCCCCATGGACCACTGTGTCTGTCTACGTGATTTTGTCCTTTCTGGTCCTTTTTGTGCAGCTTGATCCAGCATGAGTATTCTCAGCATACCTCCTATATTAGAAAGATGTCAGACTTGGATTCCTGTTTCTGGCCCCTGCTATTACAGGCATTATGCTGTTTAAATTTCTGAATGGGATTATCACATTTTATCTCTAGCTTGTCATCTTTGATCAGTCTGCTCCCCCTTGATCTCTAGTATTCAGCCAACAATCAAATTTTGTAGCAAAGTTATTAGAGGCCTATGCTGTTGGTTATGAACCTGAGTAAATCAAAACAAACAAACAACCCCCCCCCCACTGTTTTCACAGCTTTTACTGTGGACGTAAGGATTTTGATAACGGCGCTTCTCCAGTTGCATAAATCTTCCCTTTAGTATGCGTCTTCCTATACCCAAGATAAGATAATTAGTGTGCCCTTCTGATTGAAGGGAAGTGCTCCTGCTCTTAGGACTGGAAGGGACCTTCTGGGTGCATGAGTCCTGTTCCTTGTTATTGTACATAAGCACAATATATGGTTCCTTTTCATAAAATGATCAAGCTCTGTTTTCATACCTGGTAGGTGTTTTTTTTGCCCCTACTAGAAGCAGCTCGGAAGGCTTTGTCAGAACCTAACTGCTCTAGTACTAAGGAACCATCTTCTGGTTTCCACCTAAATTTAATTATGGCCCGTTTTATACCCATTTGTTCCTGTGCCAACCTTGCCCTGTAGTTTAAATAGATCTCCTTCCTTGGCATTTACTCTGGGATGCTTTTATTGATAGATGTAGCCCTCATTTTGCTAGGCTACACAGGATCTTTTAGTTGCCTCTCATTAGATAGATTTCTCTGGTCATAGTCATAGCTCTTTTCTGCCCCTGTTCCAGCTTCAATTGATCTTGAACATGGCGGACCAGAATGGTACATGGAATTCCAGATGAGGTTGTGCTTGTGCCTTGTAAAATGGCATTTGTGCTTTCTGATCTCTACTGGAAATACAGCAGCTGATATATCGTAGGATCACATAATGTGGGTTTTTTTGTTTGTTTTTTTCATGGCTGCACTGCCCCAGTGGTTTATAGTCAACTTGTGATGACTAGTACAGTAAGAGCCAGTTTTTTGGGCAGGGGTGCCACAAACTGGCCTAGCACTTTTCCTGAGTACCTCTCCAATCATTTGCCTATCCTACCTACTGTTTCACTTGTTGGTCCCTGACTTGTGCTCATCTGCTCTGCTGCTCTGCTTTCTGCTCTCTACCTTAACGGGCTGCTCTGCTTTCTGCTTCCTGCCGTATCTGCTGCTATGCTGCCTGTTCCCTGTGTCATGACAAGCACAGAGACTGCCTGTGCCACTTGTGGCACGTGTGCTGCAGGTTGTGCCCCCCTCAGCGAGTACACTCCATTTTTGTCTCCTCAGTCATTCCTAGGTAATTACCTCTGAGTTTGTCATTTACATTTTGTAATATTTAATTTTACACCTTTTAGTCAGCAGGGGTGTCTCATTCTTTTTGCATGATATCTCAATCTTCCTTTGTGTCACTAGCAGTTCTCTTTAGTACATTCCCACTTCTTGAGTCAAGGTCATTAGAGAATATATTAAGCAAGATCAATCCCAAGACAGAGTCTTGTAAAACTGAACTAGTAACTTTCCTCCAGTCTAGTACCACTCCTTTCAGAGCTATCTGTTGCCATCTCCCTTTAGCCAGTTTCTCACCCACTTTGCAGTTCTTTTAATCCCCCTAGTAACTAGTACTAGTTACTGATAATTCTAGTAATTCTTCATGTGTCACTCAATTGAGTGCTTTAGTGAAATTCAGATAGGTGTGATCTACCTCATTTCATTTATCTAGAACTCTGGTTATCTTATCAAAGAAAGCTATATGATTAATTTGGCATGATCTGTGTGTTGGTAGATGGTAAACTCATGGTGCATATTATCCCATTTTTCCATTTATTTTCTTTCATTCCGATTTTGTTTTGAAGCCTTTCATACTGTTGAGGTCAGTTTGATGGGGCTATCATTGTCTGGATCACTTTTTTCCTGTTACTATATTTGATGCTTTTAATTGTATGGTACCATCTTGGTTGCTGATGGTGCAGGACAAGGGGTGATGTGATCTAGAGAGGCAGTTTTGGGCAAGCAGGGAAAGCCAAACCTGTCCCCTGCAATTGGCTTTTCCCGCTGAGCCAGACTCTTCTGTGATCATGGGGAATGGGTTGGTTTGAGCAGGAAACCATGACTTCCTTGCTTACAGAGAGGCACCTTGAGATTCCCCTCTTGTGTGCCTCTCTGTAAGCAGGGAAAGCTGGGCAGGTACTCTGGGGCCTTTAGGGGCCCTCAAGCCCCCAGAATAGGGCTGTGCAAAGCTTTGGTCTCTGGTTTGATTTGGTGGAGATTTGGCTTGATTCGGTGGCCAGATCTCTGAATACCTCTGAAGGGTCTCTCTGGACCCTTTAATCTCTCTGAATCAAATCGGAACCCTCCAAATCGATTTGGAGAGATTCAGTGATTCGAACATAGAAACAGCTTTAAATATTTTTTCTACATGCCTCTAGGTAGTAGGTGGCTCGTCAAGGCTGTGATGCTGGAGCATATGGAGTGTCCCACAGGAGTGCAGGGAGGTCCCCAGAGTGCTCGGCAGCAGACCTGGAAGTGGACCAGAAGCACTTCCGGTGCACTACGGGGCTGTTGGAGAGCGCACAGGGGCCCCCCCATGCCTACCCGGCTCGGTGACTGGTACTTCCTGGGTCTGGGGGGGGGGTCCCCAGGGTCCCCCTGTGGCCAATTGCTGATCTGGAGGGGTGTGGGGTGGGGGGCCCTGTGCACTCCCTGGTGGACCTGGAAGCGGACCGGAAGTACATCTGGTTCACTTCTGGGTTCACCGCCAAGCATGTGCCGCCCCCTCCCTGTGCTCCTGTGGGACGCTACATCCGCCCCGGCATTGCAGTGTTCATGAGCCACGCTGGTACCTCGAGGTATATAGAAAAACCATTTAAAGCTGTGTCTGTGTCTGAATCACTGATTCTCTGAATCGACATTGAATCTTCAGATTTGGATTTGGCTGAATTGAATCAGGGACAGTAATCTGAATCAACGAATCGAATCACTGTCCCTGTTTCAGGCTGAATCTGAATCGAATAGGGGCCGCTCTGCACACCCCTACCCCAGAACATCTGCACGGGGTGTCTGGAGACTGAGCAGCTCAGGCTGCCTGCACTCTCCTGTCTACTGCAATAAATGGCAGTCTATTACTATCTTTTGTCATGCCACTGATTTTTTCTTTGATGTGGCACAACAAGGGGTAGTGACATAATCTTTTTGCTCACAATTTGTGCTGGCATAAAAATTTTGACAGAGGCACAAATGAGATGTCACATCAGGCAACATCTGTTTCCGCCTTTAGGGACAAAAGGGGTAACTAACCCTTTCCATCTCTTACCTCTTTGCTGAGGTTTCCAGCAGGGCAGTCATTTGCAGTTGTATGGACCCTTGTTCAGTAAAGACAGGACTGGACCCTTTTCACATAGAACAGAGTGGATAATAATTTTGACTGGAGGGTCGCTTAATGAGTTTTGTTGAGCTGTCAAGGGCTGCAAGGGTAGCCCCGCCCACTGACAGGTGTCCTGCCCCCTGGACCTTTGCCATCAGAAGTCCATCGCCTTACCCCCAGAAATACTCCTTTTGTGAGGGAGTGCTATCTTGGAAACAGAAAAAAGCCAAATTTTATACTAAAAATCAAACACCTACTATTACATTTTAATTTTATTTACAAAAATATTTTTGTCATGATTTGCGTTTGCACAGTATGTATAGAGATGATTGCATAGTAGCTCAAAAATAAAGTTACTCATATATTGTGTGTGGGGTGTGGTTGGGATGTGTGTGTATGTGTGTGTGGTTTGTGGGGGTGTAGGGTATGTTGCAGGGTGTGTGTGTGTGTGGGGGCAGGGTGTGGGTGTGTAGGGTTTGGGGGGTGTGAGGG
>NW_005842352.1:984105-986189 GCF_000455745.1 Alligator sinensis
CACAGGCAGTGAGCCCTTGGAGTGCTTATGGTCCGTGTAGGTGCTGCCACCTGGTACTGCACAGCTCTGGCCATTTCTGGGAGCTGCATGTGGTGGGAAATAGCGGAGCCAGACCGGCCTGCCTCTATCATGCAGGGCTCCCACGGTGCACATGCAGCTCCTGGCACTCATGCACCAGTCGGGGGAAGTCCTGCACAATGGAGCCAGTGACCTGGCCCCACTCTCTGCTGCCACATGCAGGTGCTGGGACTCTGCCAGAAGTGCAGGGGAGCGCCATCCCCTGCTTCCCAGCAGAGCCCTAGGTCCTGCACATGGTGGCAAGGAACGGGGAAGGCAGTTGGCTCCATCGCAGCTGTGCCCCATGGAGGGGAGTGTGTGGAGGAGTCCTCACACCCCCAACCCTCCCTCACACCTCACACCTTGTCCTCCCTCACACAATCCCACACACCCACACCTTGTCCACCCAAGCTCTGCACTCCCACCACCCCCCTAGCCACAGGCTCTGGGCTTCCTGTTCCCACCCAGCTGCAGCTCCCCCCACCTTGCCGCTTCCCTACCTGCTGCCCCGAGTGAGCGCTGCAGCAGGGATAGGAGTACCTGGAGGCCAAGGAAGCCAAGCAAGTCTCCCAGCACCTGCAGCAGTGGCAGCAGCAGCTTCTCCTGGAAGCTGTGTGCTGGCTGGGCTGGGCCCTTCCATGCATGAGGGTGGGAGTGAGGTGTGCAGCCTGTGTGGGGTACAATATATGGTGGGTGCCTGTAGGCTGGATGAAATTGCCTTGTGGGCCAAATCCAGCTTGTGGGCTGTATTTTGTCTGCCCCTGACATAGACTAAACAGTCAAAGATTATAACAACTTCAGATGCTGGATGATTTTTCCGTCAAACAAAGTTGCTTTAAGAAAAGCAAAATAATTCAGAGCAATGTATTGATTTCGTCAACATTTATAATGAGAAATAACCTACACGTTAAAACATTGTGACATTGTGATTCCAAAATCCCCACCGTGTTGACAAGAAGGGTGTTTCCCAGCCTATAGGTGTGTTGCTGGTTCCTTCTTCCCAGATGCAGTACCTTGCACTTGGCTCTGTGGACCTCTGGATTTGGCTTGAGGACCTCTGCCTCGCTGCTTGCTTTCACCACTATCCAGCGGAGGGTGGTGAAAGAAAGCAGCAAGACAGAGGTCCTTGACTTCAGGAGGGCTGACTTCTGTAGGCTAAGAAGGTTAGTAGGAGAGGCATTGGGGTCTCAGAGCTTCAATGAGATGGGAGTCCAAGACGGTCGGTTGTTCCTCAAGGAGACGATCCTCCAAGCTCGAAGGGAATCAGTCCCAATGCACACCAAGGGGGGCAGGAGTGCTAAGAAGCCCCCATGGCTCAGCAAAGGCATCCAGGGATGCCTGAGGGCAAAAAAGAAGGCTTATAAACAGTAGAAACAAGGGGCTATCACCAAGGAGGATTACACCTCTGTTGCTCAGGACTGCAGGGAGGCTGTTAGGAAGGCCAAGGCTGAGATGGAGCTAGGGCTAGCGACCAGATTAAGGATAATAAAAAGCCCTTTTTCAAATACATAGGAAGTACGAAGGCGGCACCGAGTAACATGGGGCCCCTACAGGATAGGCTTGGCAATCTGATGATTGTGGCAAATAAAAAAACTGACCTCTTTCAAAAATTCTTTGCCTCCATATTCCTGAACAGGGACCGGGACATCTCCCCCACCAGAATTACGGATGGACTCAGGGGAGGCACCGCCATGCCTAGGGTCAGGGACAACCTAGTTAGGGAACTTTTGGAGGGGCTGGACGTGTTTAAATCAGTAGGTACAGATGCTCTTCACCCGAGGGTGCTAAGGGAATTGGCAGGGGTCATAGTGGGGCCCCTGGCACAGCTCTATGAGCACTCGTGGGGCACCGGCCAGGTACCAGAGGACTGGAAAAGGGCCAATGTGGTCCCCATTTACAAGAAGGGGAGAAAAGAGGACCCTAGCAATTATAGGCAAGTCAGTGTTACCTCGGTCCTTGGGAAGACCTTTGAGAAAATTATCAAGGAGCACATCTGCAAGGGCCCAGCAGGGGAGGTAATGCTCAGG
>NW_005842352.1:986463-1006641 GCF_000455745.1 Alligator sinensis
GCTGGAGGGGAGGGACAGAATCCAGCTAGATCTAGACAGGTTACAGAGGTGGACGGATGAGAATAGGATGGAATTCAACACGGACAAGTGCAAGATGCTGCATCTAGGGAGAAGGAACCAGCAACACACCTACCCATAGGCTGGGGGACACCCTTCTTGTCAACACGGTGGCTGAAAGGGAACTTGAAGTTATTGTTGATTCCAGGATGAACATGAGCCGCCAATGCAAGGAAGCGGTCAGCAAGGCTAACCGCACCTTGTCGTGCATCCACAGATGCATCACAAGCAGGTCCAGGGAGGTGATCCTTCCCCTCTGTGTGGCATTGGTCAGGCCACAGTTGGAGTCCTGCATCCAGTTCTGGGTGCTGCCCTTCGAGAGGGATGTGGCTAGCATTGAGAGAGTCCAGAGGGGGGCCACTCGCATGGTCAAGGGGCAGCAGGGCAGGCCCTTCAAAGAGAGGCTAAAGGGCCTGAACCTATTCAGCCTCCACAAGAGAAGGCTGAGAGGGGATCTGGTGGCCATTTACAAACTCACCAGGGGAGACGAGAGGGAATTGGGGGAAGCTCTGTTCCCCCGGGCACCACCTGGGGTTACTAGGAATAACGGCCACGAATTGTTAGAGACAAGGTTCAGGCTGGACATCAGGAGACATTACTTTACAGGTAATGTAATTACTGCCAGGCTCTGGAATGGGCTCCCAGGTGAGGTGGTGGTATCTCCTACCTTGGGGGTCTTCAAGAGGAGGAGAGGGAATTGGGGGAAGCTCTGTTCCCCCGGGCACCACCTGGGGTTACTAGGAATAACGGCCACGAATTGTTAGAGACAAGGTTCAGGCTGGACATCAGGAGACATTACTTTACAGGTAATGTAATTACTGCCAGGCTCTGGAATGGGCTCCCAGGTGAGGTGGTGGTATCTCCTACCTTGGGGGTCTTCAAGAGGAGGCTGGACAGATATTTGGCTGGGGTGATATGACAGCGGCACCCATTTCTACCTGGGGCAGACCTGATGATCTGTGTAGGTCCCTTCTGACCCTAAGCACTATGAAACTAATTATGTTCTAAACCAGAGAGAGAGGTAGTCTCTGAAGTTAGTCTGAAGTGAAGCAGAAGGCAGGGAAATGTGGGGATAGATTAACTTGTTCATAGAGGCATGAGCTTTCAAAGGCTGTAGCCTAGAAAAGCTCATGCCTCTCTGAAAAAGTTAGTTTATAAGGTATCACACTACCCTGCTTTACATTCTAAAAATATAATAAAAAAAACCTCAAAACGATTTCAGAAAAATTCCCCGATCTTGATTTAGTTTGAAACCAGGCTTTAAAACTGTTCTCAGTGTAACTTAGTCCACTTAACTGATCTTTCGAGGTCCCTTCCAGCCCTTAATTTTTGTGATTCAATGATTCAGGCTCACTTCAAATTGATCCTTGACTTATTTTCTAGAACTAGACTTATTGAAGAAGTTCTTTGCTCCACTCCCCTTCCTATATGCTTGTGGTTAAGTTTATTGTCTTTATTCAGACATGCATCTTTAGATAGAAACCAGCCCTGAATTGTGCTGAACACTGTTTTGCTCTCATTGACTTCTTTGAGAGTTGAAAGTAGCTTAACTGCTTTGGGTTCTTAATATTCAGAGAATTTTTTTTTTCTGATTATTAGTTGTTTTTTTTCCCTCTTTCCCCCAAATTTCCTTCATTCCGTAAGGCCAAGCATTTCCCCATGTGTTGTCGGTTTTCTAAGAAACCAAAGAAGTTTATGTACCCAATTCTTGTGGTCCATAATTTAAAATTGGGTATGTCACTCTTTTTGGAAATCCTACTCTAAATTCTTTAGCGTATAAAGCGGATCTGTTTTAATATGTAGCAATTGTTAGAGTAATGGAATGGGGTGTACAATATAAAATGTCATGGTACTTTTTTGATAGCTTAAATTAAAAAAATACAGTGTAAACTGAGGTGCAGACTTATTTAAAAACTTCCATTTTTTTTCTTTAAGAGATTGTCTTAATTTGAAGAAGTTGATGGCTCTTTGTGATAGCATCTTGCATTCACGGCTCTATAAGGTTAAGAAGGACAAGGATATGTAGTATTTTGGTCTTTGTACACTACTCATTGGTCTTTATTGTCTCCTAAGTGAAATTACAATATCATTAGCTACTGCTATTGCCCCACTATTCAAAGTAGATGTTCATGTTCATTATTCAGAATGACCTGTTGTTGGTTTTTAATGGTGTATGGTATCATAATAAAAGAACCTGAGAGACATACATCTTCATATAAATGGCATTAAGGGTCTAAACTACACCCACAAAAGCCAGGAAATTCACAGCTGCCGTTTATATACTATCACTCCTACAGAGCACTTATGGTATAACATTATACCTACTATCCTGCATTCTTGTCAGTAAAATGGGGCTAATACTTGACTACAAGGGAGTGTTATGAGGATGTATCTTTGTGAAGTCCTAGATTAGTTACAGGCTGTTCTGGTAGTTTGTGTGAATGAAACTGAAATCCCCTGAAAGCCTATTCCTTCTGGATTTCCAGGCAGCAGAGATTTAGAACAGTTTGAATAAACGTCTGGACCGAGCTGCTGTATCTTTTAAGGGTGACCCTAAAATTAGATGAGAGAGAAAAGAATATTACAGCTGTGATAGCTACTTTTTTTGAAGGTTCCCCAAACTACTTTAATCTGTATATAGTTTGTATATCAGCTTGTACAGTGGCTACTGCTAGGAGAGTAAGCTGTATCTGTTTGGTAAAGCATGATGCTTCTATTTGATTTATGGCAGGAAGTGAAGAACACAGCGATAGGTGAAAAACCACAGGGAGAAGTTAGGGAGATGGAATATAATCATCATCTGGAATTTGGCAATGACTTGGGGGCTATTGCTCCTCTTAATACACAGTATTCCATGTGGATTGGGAACTACAGGGGTCTCAAAAGGTCAGTGCATTTTTATATCTTTTGTGAAAAATTGCAGCTCCAGCAACAGAGTCTTGTAACATCGTATGGGGACACATTAGTGCCTCAGAGGGAGGAACAACCAGTTCTTATTTTGCTATGCAACACTTCTGCCTTGCAGATTTTAAGCTATTGTTATGCTGACAAAAGAGCACTACTTGCCCTATAGCCAGAGCGCTTACAGCATCCTATTTTGATACTATCTCATTCATGTCCTGGATGGTCTGACCCTACTTAGCCCAAAGGATTTGGGATCACTGTCAAAGGTTGCTATCATCTGTACTTAAAGAAGAGTACCTGGATAATCTTTAAATGTCTTTTTAAAGGCACAAACCTGGAGAAATTCCCTTTCAGTTTTGTCTGAAGCTGTCCCTAGTATTTTTGACCTTGTGTAACTGACTGCTTTTGAATCTTCCTCTGCCTTTTCTTTCTGCAGTCGAGAATTGATGGAACCGATCATGATCCAGCGGGAGCTGTTTCTTATTCTGCTTTGTTGCCTTGAAAAAGACACTTGCGAGAGCAGATTTGAACCAGGCTGCTGTTTCTAATTTTCTCATCCTCTGACAAAACAATGAAGCTTGAGAAATTATGCTCTTTGCTTCTCAACTACAGAAACCTATTAATGCTCAACAATATGTCAAAAGATTTACTGTACATCTTAGCCATTTAAAATGAATTTCCAGGGTACAGTACCATAGAAATAATGGAGCCACCCATAATAATGAAAGTGATAAAGGTGCCATATTAGTTTGCATGTAATGATGCTGCTTTTACCTAATTATCATATCCAGGCTATCACCAGGTCTATTTGCATCATAGCTTTCTGCATATGGGGTGCTTGATTGACTAATGATTTGCACTGTACAATTGCTAAAATTCATGATAGTAGCAATTTAGAAACTGATCAGTGCAATTTATTTGTTGTTCTGCATCAGTCACAATATTGTACCTGATTTCCATTTAATAGTACTACAGACACTATTTTTTAAAATATCCTGTGATCTCTTTTTAGCTTCCAAAGAAGAAAGAATTGCCCTGTCTTTTGAGTAGCCTGAACATAAACTTGAGACTTTTCTCTCTATGTGAAATTTTAAACTAAAATATTTTTTCTATCACTGTGATCCATTCCTTTTAACTAGGAAATGTGTTTTAATGAAAGCAAAGTGTTATAAGGTCCTATAACAAGAGTCACTATCCCTTTACAGTAGTATGTACCTGTTTGTCATTACATAAATACAAGTACACTTCTTAAAGCCAGGAAAAGAATGAATTAATCCACATGTCACTTTGATATGGACTAATTCAGCAAAGTTGTGGGTGCCCTCAGCTCTCATTTACTTGAATTTTAGACAAAGTCAAGGGAGATAAAAAGTTACAGTTATCAGGTTGATGAAAGAGAGCCCAGCAGTGAAGCAATGTGTACAAAAACAGACCCATTCTTGGAACTTGGTGAGGAATTTCTCAGGCCACATTTTCAAAAAGTAAAATATTTATGATTTTTCTAAAGCTAAAAAGACCCCCTGAACAAGAACAACAAAAAACCCCTTCCATCTCCATTCAGAGGTGAACAGTTTGGTGCTATTATTTAACCCATAAAATACTAGATACCATCTTTCAAATGACTTAAGAGCAGGCATCATATAGGAGCAAAAAGATTTCCTCTTGTTTCTTGCTGAGCCCCAAAAGGACCGACTACTTTCACTTTCTCTAGACACAATTGGTGATATTGGTGATTGCTGAATATTGCCATTTAGTTTGTTGCTTTGCCCTTAAGTGGCTTATCTGTAAAGAGACACAAGTACAAAAAAAAAAATGTTCTCAGCTCTGTCCAGAGATATGACAAGAGGGACAGTCTAAAAAGGACTCCACGAGAGAGTGAAATTTTGATTGGTTAAGCTAGCAAATATTTGTACCCAACCAGTAAGAGAGGAACTAAGAACTTTATAATACTTGCATTGAATAGAAATGAAGATTAATTTATTACAGAAAGTGCGTAAGGATAATTTTATTGTGAAAATATTAGTGGAGATGATTATTTTAGCCTTCACAATTGTTTTCCATTGAGTGGGTTTCATATGTTACTCAGACTCAACAGGGAGAATTTCAAGTTTTTGTTGAAACAGGTTTTCAAAAGATGAGTCTTTCTTTCCTTTCCACCCATCCATTAAAAGAAATACTTCACTAAAAATCAGGTTTTATTTTACCAGCGGTTCAAAATGTTTATAAAAATGTAATCAATATTTTAAGTATGACTCTTTGGCATTTCTAAAATAAATAAATAAATAAAGTTTAGGTAGTATTGGAGTAATGTTGCAGCTGTAATGGGCCAGGAAATATGAGACAATAATTTTTCTGAGTGATGTCTTTTATTGGACCAGCACATGGTTGGAATAGACTTCAATGAGCTTTTGAATGCAATGTATTCTTCTATACATTTTAATGCCTTGCATTTGAAAGCTTGTCTAAATCTATCTTAAACATGCAGTTGGTCTAATAATAGGTATAGCCCACAACAATCCTTGCCTTGTATGAAAGTTTAGGGTTTTTTATTTTTAATTGTAGCAAAATATTGTACTGTGGTTTCTTTTGCAACTGCCATGCTCCAACTCAAATTCATACTCACACTCCAGCTTCAAGATGTGTTGATAATTTGCTCACCATACTTCTAAAACTTCATTCTAAAACTAGGTTATGGATAGCTGACTGCTTTTCCTCCTTGTATGTTGTCTTTGTAGATTAGGGTTTCATGGAATGAGATGGAATTCAAGCTCCTTTTTTATAATTATATGAAAGGTAAATTATACGTACCCAAACCTGTTCAGCTCAACGAAAATTCCTGTTTCCTGGATATCAGTAATTTTCAATTAAATCCTTTAATTAAACTGACAGTATATTTAATTAATGCTAGAAATAAATGCAAGATATATTTACATTTTAAATAGTAGAAGAAATGCTTCTTTTTTTAGTCACTTTTAGTCAAACAGTCCAAATGGGGCTGTTGGAGCTAACTTTTCTTTCTCCAAATAAGGTTTTTCCAAAGAACCTGCAGACTGTATTGTGCTGCTACTTACTTTGCTATATCACACCAGACTTTCTTTTTAGAGCTTGGTTGTAGGGTCCAGATGGTGGCAAGCTGCAAATGGATATTTCTCCAGCTGAAATATCTGTCGCCTTGGCAGACTCAAGAGATGCCAGTTCTGGCAGATTTAGACTTGTCTGTGGCTATTTAGCACAGTTGTACAGTTAATGGGCTGTTGGACAATTTTGTCAAACCTGCTATTTGCTGGTGACTTTTTTATAATTCTGGGAAAGGAGTACCCAGTTAGCCATTTGTGAATAATTGGAAATTCTTCTGAGATCTTGAGAGAAGGGTAGTTTTTTCTCACATTTGTTTAGGTTTCCTATCATTGCTGCTGGCAGTTTCTCAATATGAGGATGACAGTCTTCTTTTAGTAAATAGGGAAATTATCAGTGAGTCTGTAGTTGTCTGTGGAAGCTAATTTGAGATCCACGTGTTCAACTGTAGACATGGCAAATAGTGCTGGGAGGAAAGAGTAGTTCCTGATAATGTCGGGAAACAGCTCTTTACTTTTGTTTCTCTTTTCCATCCACCTCCATAGTGAGGTAAGTTTGCTTTAAAGTGATTGATGCCTTATCGTACATATTGTATTCCTTGTTAATATTGCATTTCTTCAGATTGTCCTTCAAGATGTCCTTGAATCTCTTCTTTTGCCCACCTCTAAAGCAGCGACCATCAGTGAATTGGGAGTATAGGATCTGTTGTGGGAGCCAGTTGTCTGGCTCCCTTGTGCCGTGTCCCATCCATATAAACATGGCTTCAATGCTAGTGGTGTTAGCTTGAGCTAGAATGCTGGTGTTCATTGTTCTGCCCTTCCAATTGATATGGAGGATTTTCTAAAGATATCACTGATGGTAGTGTTCCAAAGCTTTCAGATGTTTCCAGTGTGTTGTCCAAGTTTCACATCCGTACAGTAGGGTAGGGATGACAACAGCCTGATAGATGAGCAGTTTGGTTTGGATGCTGCTAAAATTTGTTACCATCATCAGACTTCTTCATGATGATGTGACAACAGTCATACTAACCAGTGGCTCAGGAATGGACCCTTTTCACTATTAGAACTGGAGTCAAGCAAGGATGTGGGATTGTACCATCACTCTCTTCCATCTGTATCACAGCTATTCCACATCTCATTGCTGATAGATTTCCAACTGGAGTCAGCATCCAGCACTGTATGGACAGGAATTTCTTTATCATCAGTTGATTATCTTTCAAATCCAAGATAATCAGCATCTCTGTTACTGATCTTCAATATGCTGATAATTAGGTCATATGTGACCACTTGATTCAAAAGCTCCAGGTCACTCTTGAGCACTTTTGTGAAGTGAAATGCTTAGACTCACTGTCAACATTGGGAAAAACAAGAGACTTTACCAACCTACCCCAAACTAACCAACTTCTCCTTCACATATTATAATTAGAGGGGAGTCCTTGGAGAATGTTGAACATTTCCCCTACCTAGATAGCCATCTTTCCCAAAAAGTAAACATAGATGACGATGTTCAATGCTGGATAAAATCTTTGAGTGCTACCTTTGATTGCCTCTGAAATTGTACCTTTGATGATTGTGACATTAGGACTTAAACTAAAACAAGTTTCCTATATATAGAATATATATACTGACCTCAGAATGTTCCAGATATTTCTCCATGTGGCTTGTTCATTCTCTTCTCTCTGATTTAAGAGGCCAAGGACTTTATTACTATTACTATATTATAGTTTAATATGTGACTGTTGTTGATTGAATTAAAATAAGGCACTTATAAATGCAGAAGATAGTTTTGTGTATCTAGAATTTACATATATCACATATATGTGTAACAGCTGCTGCAAAGGCAGAGTGGGAAAATTTGCAGAAAGTTGCAGAAATTTGTTGCTTGCAAGAGCTATATGTATGTTTTTGATTGGTTTCTGAGGCAGGAGAGGGGAGGGAACTCAGCCCCGGGGACTCAGCTAGGCTCAGAGAAGGAAAGGAGCCCTGGGACCACAGAGCTTGGGGAGGAATCACCCTGCAGCCTGCCTGTGATGTGAACCTGCCCTTAGTGACAGGGAGAAGACAACCTGGTATCCTTTTTCCCTCTGTGAGGTAGAGGGACCCATGTGGAGGAAAAAGGGTGGTAAAGTAGACTTGCCTAGGAGGGCAGGGTGTCGATCTGGGAAGGCTCTGGGGAGAGTTAACTGAGAAGCAGCCTGGGGCCAGGTGGTTGATAAACCCAGGGTTGTTTCAGTTATCAGCACGAGGGGCCATGTCTGGGAATTGGAGAAAGGTGCTTCTGGGGAGAGGGGACTGTGTGTTTCTTTGCAAATACCACAGATAGGTGGAGCAGAGGAGAGCTTCTCTTCCCCACCCAGGCTCCAGCAGAGAGCAGGACTTTCTGAAGCATGGGTGACTGGTGCCACCTTAGTCAGGGGGGGCACATGCCCCCCCCCAACCCCCCCGTGACCAGTCAGCGACCGGGGAGGGGTTCCCTGTGACGAATCTTGCTGACTGGTGGGGGGGTTGTTCCCCATGGTCAATCTCACCAACCGGGAAGCTACCACGGCGCTCCCGGAAGTGGCTGTGGTGCTCCCAGAAGTGGCCACAGCGGTTCATCCGGTGCTCCCACTCCCCAGCCGGTGCTTTCAGAGGGGGCACTGGTGCTCCCGCCTGCCCGCCACCTAAGCAGGGAGTGTGGCCTGTCAGGGGGTGCACCAGCACTCTCGGGCACCCCCATGCACCCACTGCACATGGTTCTGAAGCAGCAGCACCAGCCATGGTTATTGTGTTGCCAGTGTGAAGGAGAGCTGATGTTTGTGTTCACCCTGTGTGCTCCTGCCGAAATTCAGTGGAGTCTCAAGGTTTAAGCTGGGGAAGTATACTGAGGGTGTCTTTGATTCAATTTGTATAGAGTGTTTCAGTTCATTGATATCTGCCTTTGGCAGTTAGATTAGTGATATCCTGTTCTGCTATTAACCTCATCATATGTTGATTGTTTTGTAAATAATACACTGTGTAAATAGTTAGACTGTATGTACTCCAGTGTGTGGGGAAACCACAAGAAAGCACTCCATGGAGAGGTGGCCCCAGTCTTAGGGGCTGGGAGGTTGACCGAGGTTATTGGACACCCCAGGACCCTGAATTTGGACATGGCCATGGGTAGCACCATGGCTAGGGTTACATATTTAAGTGTGATCTCTGTGACAAATTCCTTGTATTGTGCTTTTTTGACCACTTGACCTATAGTCTATTCACTAATCTCTTCTGGTGCTGATTTTTAACAGAATCTCCATCAGCTTCAATAGTTTCTATTTCAACAAACAAAACCCTCAACTTGCCAACACATTTAATGGTCAGAGGTGCAGAACTTGCAGCAGATGTCCAATATCCATTTACCTATCAGGCCTGGAGATGTTCAAAAGAAAAGGAACTCTTACCTCTCCAGTGAGACAATACCTATTTTTTGCACTGGAAGATCCTGATATAGTGGACCTGAAAATCATAGAATCATTCTTTATGGAATAGTTTAAATAACTTTTTCAGGTTTTTTTTACATGAAAAATAGTAATTTGTACATCTGGAATGATAATATTCAAATAAACCAACTTTACAGATAGAAGCAGATAAAAAAACAGTTCTCAAGCCCTTTTCAAAATGTATTTTTAATGTGAAAAGGGTAACATATGCTCAAAGCACAATTTTATGGTACCAAAGGTTTTACTAGCCCTTGTTGAGGGTGATGTGTATGAGTCATGTTCATCAAACTATATGACTGACCAAACTAATTATCACACCATCATGTACTGAGGACAGAGATTATTTAATATTTCTGTTAAGCTTGGCACAGGTATATCAGGAGTGTGATGATGAAATTTTTGATGACATGAAGCTGGAAGTCCTCAGTTCAGAGAAGGATCAGGGTATCGTACAAAACACTGGCTGACCTTAAGGAATAGAGTAATGGAAGTAGAATAAAATTGATTAGTACAAAATCAAAGGTCAAACACTTAAGGGCTAATAACAGTGACTTGTGCTGTAAGCAAATGACTTGGGGTTGGGGTGGGGGGAGGACCTTGATACTACTTTATCACAAGTTGACTATGAGCTGTCCATTAGCCTTCTTCGTAACAAGGGCACACTGTTGACTTATATCCAGCTTAGTGTCCACTCTAACCTCCAGGTCCTTTTCTGCAGAGCTGCTGCTTAGCCAGTCGATCCCCATACATGGGTACAGGCTGGGATTGTTCTGTCCTAAGTGCTGGACTTTGCTTGTATCCTTATTGAGCCTCATGCGATTTCTTTTGGTTCAATCCTCCAATTTGTCTAGGTCACTCTGAATCCTAGCCCTACCCTCCAGCATATCTACTACCACCCCCAGCTTGGTGTCATTTGCAAACTTGCTGTGGATTCACTCCATCCTATCTTCCAGATAGTTGATGATCTGGAAATAGTACAGGCAGAACACCCAACTAGCTGAAAATGGAGCCTGATAGGTTCTGAAAGGCAGTGTGCAAGGCGTTTGCTCATGGTAGGGATGGGACTCAAGGACCCACGGAGTCCCTTCTAGTCTTACTTTCTTTACCTATATGGAAAAGCACATGCTTCTGACTGAGACTCAGCTGTCCAAGGAACCTTAAGACAAATAGATTTTAAAATGTAAGGTTAAAATTGCAGTTGGTTCTGGGGTTTGTGAGCTACATTGTAAAATACCACTGCATTTTGTATTTTCCTCTCCCAGTATAGTTTAATCTGTATTAAAGCACTTCACTGTCACAATTTTCATAAATTATTACAAATCAGCCAATAGAAATTACATAAATGCCACAAATATAATAGCTTGTTCTCAGCAGAAAGTCTTAAAGGACTTTTAAACTAGTTACAACAGAGAATGGTAATCCTTCTATTAAAACTTCCTTCCCATGTTATAAGTTTGCTGTTATGCAGCATTTTTCACTTTGTCAGCTGAAAACTGTTTTTCCAAAAGTAATCTAGACCTTGTTTTGCTGAGATGGAAATAAAGGGAAGTTTGTCTTGACTAAGTGCTCTGTTTTCTTGTGACTCTGCGCAAGTAGTATTTAGACTGAAACATTGAAAACAACAGTAATTTACTAATCAGGAGAAAAATGGTTGTTACCAACACATACCCCATGTTTACTGCAAAATTGATTTAAAACACAATTTAAAATACCAGCCTAAGAAGGAACAGACTCTAACAATGGACCCACAATTGTAAATGTAACATTTGCATATATGCAATAAAGCAACATAGAGCAGACTCTGCTGATTGAGGTCTCTTGAGGGCAGAGAAGATAGCAAGAAATGAGTAGCTTAAATAAGCTGGACATTGAAGGCATGGAGGAAACACTGAGATGCTAATCAAATTTTTCATTGCCCCTGTGGGAATGGAAGCTAGCAAAATGTTAAAATAAACCCAAATCCTATGATTGAATTTTATATGAGAAACTGATTGTCACTTTAGTTTTCATAATCATTAGAAAAGATCCACTAAATAGGTAATTAGCATAATTGCCTTCACCCAAGCCTCCAGTTGCTCCCCCTGAAAAGTGACATTGTCTAATGCTTTCCAAAGAAGAGGGAAAGTTGGGCTTTGAGTTGAAGACAGAAGAGTATAAGATTATTATGGAGGCCCTCTGCTCCTCCTGGAGCAGTGGGGGTTAGATACATATATTATGATGTAGGGTAAATATATTAGAGAACCTGAGCAGCTTAAAACCAGGGAAGTACAGTGGGTGAAATTATGTATCTCGTGCACTGGGACTAAAATAGTGCCTAGGCCCTGAGCTGTTGTGCACACAGAGATAATATGAATCCACTAAAGTGACCTACTGGGTGTTGTGACATCCATGTTTGAAGTAGTCTTTAGGATTACAGTGCATTGTAGACAGCCAGTTTTGGTGAGAAACGTTTCGGAAGCCTGCCTTTACAAACACTAGAAGTTAACTTGATTTTCTTTTTGTCCCCCTTCCCCATTTATGTGCATCCTGCTCATACCTATGTGTGCTTTATGTAGTAATAAATATGCAAAGATAGCTTTCCAGTGGTTGCAGCCAAGTCAATGCTGGTATATTCCAGATGGAAAGACCATTGCATCTCAAGGTACTATAACAAAAGACTTGGCAGTTCATAAGTAGTGTTCCTGCTGGGAGCAGGTGTCTTCAGTTTGACAAGATTGCATTTTATTCATGGGTGCTTGAAATGCACTAGAGCTGGTAGCAGGTCAAACAGGTCTGAATTTTTAAAGAGACTGTTGTAAGACTTTAGTAATGAGCTTGAGGTTGTGAACAATGACATGTGAAACTAATTACCTGTTTACTAATGTCACAATAATTCAGCTATTCGTCTTGACTGGAGCCATGCTGAGTACAGACTCCTTCTGCCAAACCTAGTTTCCAGCCTTTGAATGACTGTATGTGAACTGTTTTGCTAAGATGTGCCAAAAAAAAAATCATTTAACAGTTACAGCCTGGATTTGAATTTGCTGACCACATTAGAGGGCTAGGGATTAGATTTTCTTATATGCAAGCCCTGCCACAGTGCGGGTAATGTGTTTCCACTCAGCAGCATAAACTGGGTATCCAACAGAAGAGTTAATTATCTGAGTGCTAATGTTTTCATGCAGGTATGTAATATGTCAAAAGTATGATTAATACTGAAGTGCTGACTTGCTATGTAAAATCAAATTACCTCTAGAAGTTTTATTATTGAAATTTAATTGCTATGGGTTGCAAAAATCCAGATTACAAATAGAGGCCCAAGACTGAGGGAGAAGGAAAGCAAGAATTGAATTTGTTCTTGGGAGCAATATACAGCCTCTTTTCAATTCTTGAAGCAATACAATTTTGACCTTGGGCTACGTTAGGGTTAAATTGGCAACTTAATATGGGAACTTATAATAGTTCCCTGACCTGGTAATCTCACTAGTTAGTCTGGTGCAGGAAAGATCATTTTTAAAGCTACATAAAGCTCATGAAGCTAAGATGACTTTATTTTCACCTTTTATTCTGCAAGCTTTCGACTATAATGATTGTCATCTTATAAATCAAAACTTTTCTTCACTTATTTGATCTGGATTTGCTGCTGCCATTTGATGTGTCAAGACATGACTCTTTTTCCATAGTTCAATATAAAATTTACATTAAAAGTAAACTGCAATCATTTTAAATGGTGAGAGTTTATCTCAAAACAAATAGCTACCAAGCTCTTTCTGTGTTTCTGGTCCACACCCTATCGAAGTCAATGGAAGTTCTTCTTTGGTTCAGCCCTTAATTTTGCCACTGTTGGAGAAATGTGTGGTCTAAGGTCTAACCATTAAACATGGATTACAATAAGGCATAGTAAAGGGATTAAGATAAAACACCAAAAAGATTGGGGAAATGTGTCACAACTGGAGAAATGGTGGGTGTATGCCCAGCTGTGTACTCCCAGTATATGTTTAATGGGTGTGCTCTCTCAGAGATTAGTACCCATGTAGGAAGTGAAAATACCATTATCCCTAAATAAAAATATTGTAAAGCACAGAAGGCTTCATATCAAAATACAAGAGTACTCTGGGATGAGTCCTGTTTCTAGCCATCCTCCATCAGGGAGTGGGAAATGCAGATTTACCTCCCCTTGCAAGTCCACATTGTCCACATTTCAGGAGAATATCCTAACCACCAGGCCAAAGGCTCTTTTTGAACAGGGTTGTTCTCTTCCTCTTCTGTGTTGGCACTTTGCAGAAAGGAACTCACAGAGCTAGAGAGGGCACAAAGGGGGAGCAAGATTGTAGCCTGGTCAGGGTACTCACCAGAGAGGTGGAGATCTCAGTTTATAATACTTGGGCACGGGTGTGTCTGTCTCTTAGCTAATGACTGTTTAGTTTAAAACAGAGAAGCAGTGTATCTCCCTTCCTTCTCCCCCAGTGATTTCTTTAGACAGCGAGTCCTACTTAGTTCTTTGAAATAAACTGTTGTTGGTGAGCCTACCCCCAAAGAGGTTCTGCACTGTGGTTCCCAGTGTATTTTGTTGCTTTCTTGCAGCTCTGTGTTAAGTATTTATTCCCTGAAGAGGGGTGGGATTTCAGACAGACCCGTTTTCAGCATTTCCTTTCGGTTAGTCCCAAGTATTTTTTGCTTTGTGTTCTATCTTTAAGGCAACTCTCTTCCTAGCATGCTGTCTGTTTTGGTTTCCTTTCCAAGACCCCCATCTGCCCTATGTAAGGAGCTTTGGCACCTAACACAGGGTTCTGGTATCTACCTGGGAGGCCAGGTACCTGCAGAACCTAAATTTTAGGTGACTAAGTCTTTTATTTGCTTTGTCCCTTAACCTGTATTGAAAGCCACCTAAGACTAGCAGCACTGCAGTTCAGAATGATAATTGTTAAAGTAAACCTCAGAACAAAAACTTCAGAAACCAGCATGCACTGCAGGTTGCTGTGCATTTTAACTCTGGAATTGTATCTAAAGGACAGGTCAGATTAAGTTTCTAAGTTAATTATATTCTGAAAGATATTTGAAAACCCCATGCTGGTGTTTGAGTAGCCAAGGGAACATAGGGAACTGAAATGATGGAAACTGATAAATGGTGCAAGTCCTCCACTGATGATGTCTGGTGCAAGGTGTAGCATAGTTTTATTTCTCCAGAGAAGTACCTGACATTAGTCCAGCAGAGGCATTAACAAGTCAGTTGCAGTCCATTACTATTCATGTTATATATCTTATGGCAATACCAAATGTAAGGTGCCAAATTCTGTAGACACATGTATGTACACATTCTCTCACTTCCTTTTCAAGCACGGTGCCCCTAAACACTTACCATCTGAGAAACAAGCTATTTGCATCTTTCAATGTTATAATGTTTTAGCCCATGCTTTTAGTAATCTGGCTATCAACAGTAACATAAGCTTGTGTGCATGTACACAAATGTTTCTTGCAGTATGAGAAGACAGAATCACTTTCTACTAGAGTATAAACATCTGGCCACCCTACACTCAAGAAAAGATAGGAGTCATGTATACTGAAGGCCTTTCTGCCTCTACATATTCTTTTTTTATTCCAGGCTATCTCATAACAACCCTCTGTAGAACTGGAAACTCATTCATTATTTTAGATTAAGTTCTAGTTATTCCTGTGCGGCATGTATTGGAAATGACCTTTTCACATCGAACCAGGGGCTGACAAATGAGACTATTAAGAGCATCTTTCAAGAGGTGATCATTGCTGGTGTTGGCGGTATCTAAGATATCAGATCCCAGACTTTGGGAAACTTTCCCAAACTTGCTGAGTCTGCAGAATTTCCCTGGAAATTGTCTGAGAACATTTTTTTTTCCATGAGATTTCTCTGATATACTGACAAGTTTCTAAGTTGGGGTATTGTATCACTCTTGCTCTCAAGCCCTGCAGAAAGAGACTTATAAAAATATGAAGAAAGTGTCAAGAAAGAGAACAGTAAGCATCTAAACTTTCTTTAACAGCACAGAGATAAAGGTCTCTTGTTTTGTGGGAAGATATGGATCGAAGTTAAGTTTTTTTTCTTAAACTATTTTACCATTTCTACTAGTATGGTTCTACCTAGAAATGAATCAAATCAGAGACTATTACTGGAAGCTCCCGCACTTTGTTTCAGATAACATGGAGGTTAGATCTGAAACACGCTTTTCACAGCAATTTGGTTTGAGTGGGAGGTAGACTAATAAACTATAAGACAGTATATAAACCTATTTTCAGCTGTAACCCAGAAGTAAAGAGGAAAATTGCCAGAAGTGTTTCCTTATTCTAGTAGATTTCCAGCAGGGAAGAACTATGCTGAAATAAGATGCCCTGATTTTTATCAAGGATGGCTCCAGATGTATGTGATGGGAAAACTCGGACATTGTTCCTACTTATAAATACATAAAATGCAGATTTTTCTTCCATTTTGAAGCAGAAGGTGGATGGGCATTAGAAGTCAATGATGGAGTTTAAAGAAACCAAACTGCATTTGGACTAATGGTAATGATAGGGAAGTCAGGACTGATTGGGATCCTCAATATAATGAAAATGGAAGTTGGAGGAGTATGATTTCAGGAAAGAGGCTAAGCACAAAAGAAACATGGGTGGCACCATTTAATCTTTAGTGCCTATGGCAGGTATTCTAATCACAGCAAGATGGGGAACAGATTCAAAAGAACCCAAGGCAATTGGCAGATAAGCAGATGAATGTTATATGGATGCAATTAGACAGAAAGAGCCTAAAACTTTTGACCAGTGACTCAGCAGAGGAGCAAGACCCAACACATCTGTAGCTCAGATAAGGGAAACACGATAGTATGGTGCCTGCCAGCTAAGTCAATAAGAGTGCTACATGTCCTGAAGAATGCCGAAAATTTCCCATGAATTACTGATGGAGGAGTAAACACCAGTGTGGCAAGACTTTGATAAAATCAAGGATGAAAGGCTATGGAGGAGCAGGTGATCTTTTCCAATGGTGCAAAGCAGAAGTAAAGAAAGGAAAAGATAAAGTCTGGAGACTTATCAGGGGATTTTCCCCTGCTTTCAGGTAGCAGGATTTTGGAGTGGCATAGCATTGTGATGGGAGGCATCTTGTGTCCCACTTCCACTGGACCAAGAGCTTCAGAAGAAGTATTCTCAAAGGGTGGAGGCTGTGATTTAAGTGTTAAAACTGAAACCTCGTGAAATGATTCTTATAAGGAGAATGTTAGTCTCTGAAGGTTATTGAAACATTCATAAGAGAAAGAGTGGAGTAATGTTGGTTCATGCCTGTGGGTTACAATCCAGCAGAGAAACGTGTGATGGATAAGATGGGAAGGGTTACATCACCACTTTGTGGATCTACCTGGCTAACCTCTTCTGGTCCATTGCAAGCTGTGCTTTGTAGCAGTGTTCTTGCTGCTACCCTAGGCACTAATGAGATGGCAACTGCTCAGTCGTTAGCACCAAACTCTCATTTTTTGTGCAGGATAATTGCAACCTTCCCTTACTTCATTTTCAGGCATTACATGGAGCTGAAGATGTTAGGTCTTGACCCCAATCTATTGTATTCTGGGTGAGATTTTCATTGTCATAAGCAGGATTTTGGATAAGACCTAAGTGTCAAGGCGTGTGAGGGGGTGAAAAGAATGCTTTTTAAAATGTGTGAATTATTTTTTAAATTCCTTTTGCAAATCTCTACTGACATGAGCCATAAAGAAAATTCAAATGTAGACTTAGTTTAGGAATTTAAATATGGTTTCAATACTTATTGTTACTCAAGGGCTAGCTGTGTGGGCTTGGAAGGAGCTAAAGCAGCTGACCCTTTGTGCTCTAAATGAGTGTGGCTGAACCAAAACCTGATCTTACCTGGATCTTAGGGGATGCTTGCAGTTTGAACCTGCATCTGAACTGTGCAGATTGTTCAAATGAATCAAACCTAAAACTAATAACAACAAATGCTGGTCTTTGGGGATACATGTGTTTCTTTCATCTCTAGTTTATACCTATATTGTTAGGCAACCCAAGGAAGACTGAAGAGAAACTTCTGTTTAACCATGGAGCTGCTAAATTCTACACTAAATTATACCCTGTGCAACTGATTCCAGCATTTGTTACAGGGCATTCAGAGGGTTAAATTTCTGAATTTGTTGGGAGAACAGCTTCCCCAAATACAGACTTGCATTCAACCCCCTGTGAGATGAAGAAAAGGTGAATGGGGTTTTATAAGGCAATAGGCGAATCTCTTTTAGCTGCTCCAGTTTCCTTTTTTGGTCTTATTCCAAATGTGTATTAAAATTATATCTGATCTGGGGGATGCAAAATGGTAGGCACAGTACATTCTGAATGTTAATGGAATTTTAGTTTTCTCTGCACTTTTCCTGCATAAGTATTCTTTGCAAGATTGCGGATGAGGGGAGTGTGACCCTGCCATTTGTTGTGCATGTGTATTTTAAGATTTCTAACACATAGCAAAACAAAAGGAAGGTAGTTTTACTTTTGGTGTGAACATGAAATGTATTTCCTAAATATTCTGAAGAGACAAGTTCAAACAAGAGAAAAGCATAAGGATGCCGGAGAGATTCTGATCAAGAAAGATGAACTGAAGTAGAGATCTATCCTTATTCTCAGAGAACAGGGAGAAAGTATTCTTGATTTTTTTTCTCTCCCTTAACACTGCAGTATGTCAAGGGCAGTGAACACACTTTACCACTTTTTTTTTTTTTAGATAGGCAGTGATGACACGAGCAGATTATAATTACAAAGGACTGAAATATTATTAGCATATTTTTTCCCTAAATTGTACGTATAATTTCTATTTGAAAATCCAGAACAGAATGCTGACTTTTTATTAGAGGCACCAGCCACCTATAAGCTGCAAATTCACTGGATGCATCTTGCTTCTCAAAGGCTTTGTACTCTAGAGAGAGGGATGTCTTCATGAAGGGGGAGGAATGAGGCAAAGCTGTCAGCTGCAAATAAAAATTACCCCCAAATTGCAGACAGCAGATGGCTGCTAATGGCAAGTGTTTTTAACATAGCTTTATTGTCCCATATTGGGACATTAACTTGTCTCTCTGGCTTTAAAAAAAAGTCACTTTGTAAAAATGACACCTTGGCATGACTCATATTTCTCCTATTTGGTTTCCATGTCATGTTTTCCTCAGATATATGCTTGCCCAGTTTTGTGGAGACAACACACTCAGCAAGCCATTAGTATTTATTCTTTCTGTTTTCATATGTCCTCGGTGATTAGTAACAAAAACAATCATTCTTCAAGAATCAGAATGAGAAATTGTTTCCTATTATCGGAAACAAACTAGAGTAAAGGCTGCCTATTCCCACAAGCTGAACTGATATTTAAAGGATTAAATGAGGAGCACCAAACTTGTTCAGGCTAGCAAATGTGATGACAGAAGAAGCAAAGGAAAAATGCCTATGGAACACCCTTAGCTTTTTTGCTTTGCTCATTGATACGCTGGGGGTTGAAAGCTAGCTTTTAGGTAATTAAACTTTTCATTTGGTTATTAAGTGACAGGCATCATGCTGTACCCAAGCCTGCTGCTACAAGCATGGGAACAACGTTTCCTTAATTCAAACACAAAGGGCTGTACAAAAAGACCCTTAGACAAAACAAAACATGTCAGCAGAATTAAATAAAGCAATCGCACACAGTTTTAAGATTATTGAGGTAGGCAGTAAAGTGATGGCTGATCCCAAATAATTGCTTTTGAAAATAAACTCCTATACAGGTTGTGAAACCTTATATTTACCCCTTGGGGCCAGGCACAGACATTACACTTTTACCAGTATAAGTGATCAGGAACCTGTCTATACCCAGAACAGAACAGAAGTTTGATGCACAAAACCAGTTTATACCTGTCAGAACTGATTAGTTGAGTGCCTCGGTACAGTGGAACTTTCTAGCACAAGGCACGGTGAGACAGGAATTCTCGGCACGGTGGAGAACCCCGGCGTGGAAAAGTTCCCGCCGCTCATAGGCAAATGCGCATACTCTGATCGGCCGGTTTCAAATTATTCTTACGTGGTGGCTGGCAATTGGCTCGCTAGCCGTATAAAGGGTTGGAGTCGTTTCCACCCAGGTTGGAGAACTCCGTGCCCGTCTCGGAGTGGAACCTGGCGGTCTGATCACCCGCTACGACTCCCCGTCGCCGACCCCCCCGACGTACCCCCGTGTCCTGCATGCTCGAGTTTATAGATATCTCGTCTTATAAGAGCTCCTCGGTTTGATGGTAACAGAAGTTGGAGTTTGAAGTTAACTGTCTTCCTACACTGTACATCGTGACAGTGTAAGTAAAGTCATCTTTGTTTGAACCAGTACGCGTTTGTGCCTAATTCTACTCCAGCGGTCGCAAGTACCCATCTACGTGCCGGGTTTATGGCTACAACCCAGCTGGCACCTTCCCCGGATCCCAAGCTCGGTCACCCACATGGCGTCACGAACAGGCTCAGGATTAACAGGATCGGGATCGGAATCGGGCTTTGGGGAAGACCCGATAGAGTTAGAGTTAGTTAGAAGCTGTCCCTGGTGTAGTGGGAGATGCCATGTGTCACACGCTGTGGAGCTAGGCGCCCACATTGCCTATCACCAGGCGGGCGGAATAGGTGAAAGGTTTGTCAGCGGCTATCTTTCGCTGAAAGGGGAAGAAGAAGACTCGGAAGAATGGGAAGCA
>NW_005842352.1:1007030-1007350 GCF_000455745.1 Alligator sinensis
GGAAGAGAAGGGCGGAGCTTCGGGAGAATCGGCGGGAATCCGCCCAGCAACCCCGCCCACCGAAATGATGTCGCTCCTGGCAGCCCCGCCTCCTTACTACGGGGTGGGGGCATCGAGTGGAGAGTTACATCCGCCCCTCCTACCAGATGCAGCAGCAGCTCTGACAGCAGCTTGTTCTGCAGCAGCAAGCAGCTGAGTGATTGGTGTGCAGGATGCAGTCTGCACCACCTGTCGTACCCATACTTGGACTGAACTACAGGAATTGTGTAGAGGGTCGAAGATAAAGCCTGATGAAACCTTGGCTATATGGCTAAGACGTC